>NW_023395520.1:0-161363 GCF_002127325.2 Helianthus annuus | reverse complement strand
AGAATAATGTGGTTCAAGCCCCAGTACTTAAGAAAATGAAAGTTGTAACACCTGGTTGCACTTATAAGGAATTT
The DNA here is from genome assembly GCF_002127325.2 of Helianthus annuus. Classification (NCBI taxonomy): domain Eukaryota; kingdom Viridiplantae; phylum Streptophyta; class Magnoliopsida; order Asterales; family Asteraceae; genus Helianthus; species Helianthus annuus. The sequence continues at coordinate 161,289 of NW_023395520.1, read as the reverse complement.
CTTGCCTGTAAACCAGCCGAATTGCAAGCAATGAAGGGGCGACAGCCGCACTGCGTTGGTTGGAGAAAACTGAAGCGGTAATTAAAATTAGTAAATGCACAGAGGAAGACAAAGTTATGTATGCTTCTCACCTTTTCAAGGAAGAGGCATTAGAATGGTGGAATACGGTATTGCGAGCCAAGGGTAGTGACGTGGCTTATGCCATGAATTGGGAAGAATTTAGACAATTGGTGGAAAGAAAATTCTGTCCCGAATATGAAAAAGAACAAATGGCAAACAAGTTCCTGAGCCACCGAATGGTGGATGTTGACTGTCGAGGGTATACTTCGAAATGTTTCGAGTATGCCAGAATTGTGCCAACTCTAGCTTCGCCGGAGCCAGTACTTATTTCTCGCTATATTTGGGGTTTGATTAGCGAGATTCGTGATATCATCAAAGCTGCAAGACCCCGCACCGATTGACGATGCGGTGGAGTTAGCCAACACCTTGACCGACGGACTGGTACGCACGACGAGAGAAGAGAATCGGAAGAAGGAAGTGGCCCAAAAGATTACCCAAGGATTTCATGTGGGTAATAATTGTAATTTCAAGAAAAAGAGAACCGGACAATCTTCCACTGCTCCATTTTGCAGTACCTGCAAAAGAAAACATTTTGGAAAATGCAAAGGGTATTGCAATTTCTGCAAAATTCCAGGGCATCAAGAAGAAGATTGCAGGAGGAAGAAATCAACAATCTGCTTCAACTATGGAGAAGCTGGACATTTTAGACCAGACTGCCCTAAACTGGTCAAACCAGCAGACAACAAGGCCAAACCAGCTGAAGGAACTAATAAAAAGAATGCAAGAGCCTTTCAGCTAACTACTCAAGAAGCAGAACTCATTCCAGATGTGATAGCTGGTACGTTCCTAGTTCATGACGTTTATGCACAAGTATTATTTAACTCTGGTGCAAACTAAAGTTTTATAAATACTTCATTCTGCCAAGCTCTTAACCTACCCTTAACCAACCTTAGACAATTTTTTACAGTAAAACGGCCAACGGTAACTCTGTTAACATAGATAAAGTTTTCCGAGAAAGAAAAGATAGAACTTTCAGGTCATAAATTTTCTGCAAACCTGTTACACATGAATTTAGTTGGATTCGATGTTGTGTTAGGAATGGATTGGTTAGTAGCCAACCATGCTTGAATCCTCTGTGATAAGAATTCCATAGAAATTCGTGCGCCATTAGGAGAAATAATTGTGGTTGCAGGAGATAAGCCACGTAAGCCAATGAAGTTCATTTCTGTAATGAAAGTTGCTAGTTATGAACGAAAGCAAGGAATAGTATATATGATTTCGGTAATCATTAGAACTAAGGGTAAGGAACTTAAAGAAATTCACGTAGTATCAGAATACCCGGATATATTCCCAGAATAACTACCTGGATTACCACCCGATAGGGAAGTAGAATTTAGAATTCATCTAATTCCTGAACTACACCGATAGCCAAGGCTCCTTATCGGTTAGCACCCACCGAAATTGTAACGCCCTAACACGTTTTAACCAAAAGTCGCAGCGGAAATACGAACTTAAAAATTTTCTTCCATTATATTCGTTCTAACATACTTAGAAATACATTAAATCACTCTTTTTTACATTAAATACATTAATGCTTTCTATAAATTTATACAACCTGACATACTTATATTAAATTACGTGACCACGCACCCCCACGTACAATCCATGACTTGACTCGATCTTCGACCGCTTACACTTCATGATGAGAATCCACAGTTCTGTACAACCTGCAGACACCACGTACAATCACATCATTAGCAACCGGTGTCATCATACATAAAATTTAAACATGCATAATTAGGCGTCAACATATCATGCTTTCGCTTATTTTAGTCCATTCATCCATCCATTCAAACACCCGCAGTGGATCTCGGTGTCTACCTTCAACTTCCATCACAAGTATACCTACATCCCCATTTCATTCTCAATAGGAAAACGGTTAGCATCATTAGATTTCATCCATACGAACATATCCATGTATACGCATAACAAGTCTCATACAATTGTACATATAACTAAATTCCAATTCATGCATTCATACCCTTTCTATCCGTACATGTACTTGCAATTTACATTCTACACAATATTACTTACAAGTCCTAAACACACACATCTATACATGTAAATTGTATACACATAATTCTCCATACTTACGTGTTCATATTCAAACTCTACTATGAGTCCCAATTACTTACTTACTTACAATTAAACCCATACCTACGCGTATAACTACTTATTTCATCTTTATGCATAATATCATCATGTAAGATTCCTTCTTACCTATACTTAATAGAAACTATTTCTTAACTACTTTCGACTCATTTACCGTAAACTTACCTTATTACTTCCATTGTCTCATACTTTCTCACACGATTCACAATAATCATCATACTACAATACATTTTACATCTAAAGTGTAAGTCCGGGAATCACTTACCTTGCGCGTCTGTATTTGCATTCGCTTACTTGATTGAGTCTTCTTAGCCCGTTAGCTTTCAACGCTCCCATCCATCTTGACATGATTCCTATACACTCATGTCATTACATTCACATTCTTATTAGCATATATGCTTATACATATGAATAACCATATCAAATTCACATCTAACCTACGACCTACACAAAGCATACTCAACATCATTAATCCATTTAAACAAGCATAAAGCATACTCGACATCATCCATACATAATCTTCACATGAACTATATCTGTTTACCACTACTTGCATACAATTTCACTTATTATTGTCTTTTAGACATTTCATCAAACACTTGGTGTGCGTACTACTTCCTAAGCATGATGTACAAGTATTTCATGCTTTTCTTCCTAGTTATCACTTTCCTTCATTAATACAAGTAAACATCATACAAATTATATGCCATACTCAATCTATATACTTGTACACATCACATACTACACATTTTCACAATCAATTTCATACTTTTTCATGGATTAGACATAAACCCACTTAGCTAGGTATAGTAAATCATCAAAATACTCAATTTATAACAATTTACTCAAAATCTTCACTTAGGGTTCGTCCTAAGCAAGCATACATTGTCAATTTGGCCATAACCTAGACAATTCATACATAAATCACTACTTGTGATGTTCATCAAGATGTCTCAACTTCATAAAACACCAAAAAAATCAACATACCTTACTGATCCCCTCAGCTGGGTGTATCGTTAATTCATGTTCCTCTTCCTGAATTTGTAGGCCTTGATTCATCTTCAATTGGAAGATATATGAATGAACTAGGGGTTTGGCTCTCTAAGAAGCCTTCCCCTGAATCACTACAGAACACACACGAAGTGTGTGGTGGTCATGTGTGTTATTTCATTTAATAAAACAACTTTCCAAAGTTTATCCCCACTTGGTCCCATCATATTTTGTTTCCAATATAAACAAAGGTTACCAACTCATTCGTTACTAACTAACCGGAGAACCAATAATCAATAGGTAATATATTGACCAATATTAAAGCTTCATTTTCAAGTTAAACTTATTCTCCAATTAACGGTACCTCTACCCGTTATCTTAATAGTAACCGGCATTTTAATTTACCAAACCCATTTTTGGGGTGTTACAAGTCTACCCCATAAAAGAGGTTTCGTCCCCGAAACCTTGCTCATATCCACGGGCCATAAATCTTTGCTTACCGGTTACTACTAGTCCTTCTATATAGCACACTTCTAAAATAAATTCATAATATCTTTGGATTTCAGATTCTTGCTTCATGTTAGCTCCTTAGTGATAATTATCACTACATGTTTATTCATTCATTCCATTCAAAATACATACCATGGCACGAATTCACTCGTACCTCATAATAAGGTCTCATTCCATGAACAAATATAACCGTACATCCTATTCTCAGTTTCTTAAATCGAGCATAATACTTCCATGCGTTCATTGATCATAACGACTCGATTAAATCTACTTTTATTCATAAACGTGTTGGACATGCCATTTTTGCTTTCCATCGCACAAATACTCATTACAACAATCCATATTGTCACATATCCTTTTTCATTTCCTTGACCCGTTAGTAACAGGTCAATATGCATACTTCTTCAAAACTTGTAATAATACATACATTCGTATGATCCCTTTACAACGTATCTAATACCTTTATCCCGTCTTTTAAGATTACATTCCATACATACAATGTATAACCGTTAATTCTTGTTTCGTTATCACAACAAAACCACTATTTCATAGTCACACATACTTGCTTAGTTCTAAAGTTAAAATCATTCTCTGTTTGTTAACTACTAGTTATACTCATATACGTACATTCACACGTATGTTCATACATACAAGCTTTATTCCTTTGTGCACATTCAATCCCATTTAATACATACGTACATGCGTTTATATATGTACACGCATATATCTATTTACATACACCCGAAAACATACTTGCAACAATAAAACATTTATACGTACATGTTTACATGCTTATTTATCGTCATAAAATGCACACATTCATACGTACCTTCATACATTTACTACATACATTCATACCATCCCTATCTCTCTACATACATACGTACGTTCATACGTATCTTCATACCTTCATACATTCCCACTTGTATACATACATACATTCCTACATCTCTTCATACATGCGTATATTCATACATACCCTTCATACCTTCATGGACGGTAATTCCTTCTTCAGGCATACGTACATTTATATGTATATTTCATATATTATATTACAATTAATTTCATTCCTGATTTCTCATGCATTACTTACTATTCATACATATGGGCGTTACTGGATACTTTAAGACTGAACTAAAATTTCATTCCTTTATTGACCTCTAACCAGATTGATTTCATTAGTCTGTAAATGAGCTCTCATCGTGAGCATCCTTTCTACACATCTACTACTATCATCAGCCAAGAATTCTATCATTCTCATTTATAACATCAACGGTTATCACATTCCTTTCATACTTGCGTTCAACTTGGTGTTCATTCACCCATAGTTCCTTCACAATTTCCCGATTTGCATTAGCATTGTATTGTACATGGTTCAAATAATATAATTTGTAAGACCTGAGCTTACATAATTGGTATTCATAAGGACCTTCACATTTTATGTAAATAATGCCCATAAACTTTCATACAATGTTAATATCACTTCAATACTAAAAAAAAATAACAACATATTCATACTCATACCACCCTTACAAGGTTCATCCACGTATACTTTACATTACGTTATCACTTTTAAATGTAAGCATTTCATCTGTGTTTTCGTTCCCTGGTGCGATTTCAATGATGTACTTGTATTACATTTCATTCTAAAGGCACACTATTAATGACGTTATTGATATTACGTTCTGAATCATGCATACGTACATATATTCATGCCTACTTACATACAGATCCACATACGTGCATACATTACTACATCTCTACATATACACATACATTCGTACTTACTTACATACGCATCTTCATACGTATATACCTTTCTATAGTAACGGGGGTTCGGGGACAGCACCCCCGAGAGAAGTGGGGTCCAAGGGGCGGCAGCCCCTGGTGGGGTCCAAGGGGCAGAGCCCCTGGCTGGGGTCAGCTTGGAAAATTTTTATTTTCGACAAAAGTCCTTTATCAAAAATGCATCGGAAACTTGATTTCGACCAAAAAGTGCATCCCAAAGTGATTACATAATGTCATATATATTTTGGCTCAAATTTGACCTCCACCGTAAATTATGGTACCTACCGTAACTTACGGTGGCAACTTTTTACGGTGGAAACCTACTGTATTATGGTGCAACCTTTGTCCCCAGTACCCACCGTAAATTACGATACCCACCGTAAATTTTTCCGTCGTTCTTGGCATACTTAAACGCGCATAACTTTTGAACCGCTTACCCGATTAACCTCCCGTTTCTTCCTACATGACCAAAATTTGGTCCTCTTTCATATGGACTCAAAATCCTACATCCGGATTAAGAAAATTCTTAACTTATAAGTTTTTGGCTTAATAATCCTTATGAATTATTCGACCCGTTTAATGAGATTTAAGCACTTAGCCCGAATCTCGCTTGTACTTTTCATGCCTCCTATTTTCACACTAAGACTTCTTTCGTCTTCCACCACAACTATATCCGTGGTGGATCTACCTTGCTAAAATCAAATATTCCACATTTTACCCTTCGGTTCGACAATTTACGAAAAATGCCCATTACAAGGCATTAAGCAAAAGGGCTTATACCTTTCACCTTTTCGCGACCAAAAAGGTTTATTCATTTATAAAAATTATTTCCAAACTACCTTTAAGGGTCGTTTGCCCAATTTGCCTTTCGAGGGCGTTTTGGTCAATTTTAGCCATTCTTTTACGACGAGGGACTTTCAGCTACGTAATTGACCAAAATCGCACATTTTTACTAAAATTTTACTTACACATATCTGGCTCGAGTCAAAGCATTGACCCGTTTAAGTACCTTGCATTTTTAATTACTAAATAATAGCAACGAAATTTCCATACGCTATCCATCCTGTGAGCATTAAACTCAACGAACGTTCATTAGTCATCATCGTCAAATGATTATATCATCATTAGTTGACCCATTTGGTCTAAACGACCCAAACCTTTTGCATTGAAAATAAAGTGGTATTTACTTACCAATTCTCTCATTTGACTCATTACGGATTTTCACCGTATGGTCATAATCCTTAAACCCTTCCCCTACGCATTCAACCCAACATCGCTTATGCCATAGGGTGCCCTTTTTGAATTTCCCTTTACATTTATCTACACATAACTAATTTACCGTTTTACCCTTATTATTTTCATTATGGCATACATCATATCAAATTCTTTCAAAACTCATTGTACTTTCGTCATTCCATGGCCAAATTACCATTTTACCCCTTTTTACCATTAAGCATGGTCTTCATCATTTTCACTCATTCCGACCCGTATCATTTCGTGTCGGAACCTCGTATTTCAAATTCACCTTATCGTACTTATCACCCATAAAACAAATAAGTATTCTACGAAATGAGCGTAAATCTTACTTACCTTGCATCGAATATACTTTTTCCGCGAACTTGATCCGTTCATTCCTTTTTTCCATTCTTCATAAGCTTGATCCGTATTCACCTACGGATTCAAACCTTCATTCATACCTTCCATTCTTTTCTTTCCATTTAGGTTTGAATTCATTCACGAATTCAAACCTTTCATTCATACTTTCCATTCTTTTCTTTCTTTCTTAAGTTCGACCCGATTCTTAAAGAATCGTTGGACCCCCTTTTCCCTCCCACACGACCCCTATTCCCAGTTCGTCCGGACATACACGTGATGTTTCTCATGGCCTCACGAGCGTCCTATGCTTTTTGCACACTGGCCAAGCGTGCAATCCACATACTAGTCTCGTGCCTTCATGAGAATTAGCACTTTATGTCCAGGGAACCGGTCTTAAGTTCGTGCCACACTCATATGAATCCTTCAAGGATTTCACCCTCGTATATAAGGGTATGCTACCTATCGATACTTACCAAATTTAAAATTTGTGTACCTAGGTCCATTTTCCTAACATATCACACGCCTTAGCCTTCGTGCTAGCCCGCAACTGCAGAACGTCCTCATTTTCCAACAAGCTCACCTTTCAATCTTCATCATTGTTAGCAGCAATCACACATACTTACTTACATTAAATTTTTACCTTTCGGTCTTGATCGAGTCTCGGATTGTACAGGTCATTAGTCACAAGAGCACACGGGTTTGAGTTCAAGTACTCACTTATTTGTACTTAATTTCACTCAAACCTAGGCTCTGATACCAACTTGTAACGCCCTAACACGTTTTAACCAAAAGTCATAGCGGAAATACGAACTTAAAATTTTTCTTCCATTATATTCGTTCCAACATACTTAGAAATACATTAAATCACTCTTTTACATTAAATACATTAATACTTTCTATAAATTTATACAACCTGACATACTTATATTAAATTACGTGACCACGCACCCCCACGTACAATCCATGACTTGACTCGATCTTCGACCGCTTACACTTCATGATGAGAATCCACAGTTCTGTACAACCTGCAGACACCACGTACAATCACATCATTAGCAACCGGTGTCATCATACATAAAAGTTAAACATGCATAATTAGGCGTCAACATATCATGCTTTCGCTTATTTTAGTCCATTCATCCAACCATTCAAACCACCCGCATTGGATTTCGGTGTATACCTTCAACTTCCATCACAAGTATACCTGCATCCGTATTTAATTCTCAATAGGAAAAAGGTTAGCATCATTAGATTTCATTCATACGAACATATCCATGTATACGCATAACAAGTCTCATACAATTGTGCATATAACTAAATTCCAGTTCATGCATTCATACCCTTTCTATCCGTACATGTACTTACAATTTACATTCTACACAATATTACTTACAAGTCCTAAACACACACATCTATACATGTAAATTGTATACACATAATTCTCCATACTTACGTGTTCATATTCAAACTCAACTATGAGTCCCAATTACTTACTGTCACGGCCCCCGACCCGGTTTGACCCGTTTCAGGAGCCGCGGGACAGGAATCCCGTGGTATTTAATTTAGGCGACAGCGGAAGTCTTTTTAAAACAGGATCTTTTAATAATTTAAACTGCTCGTTTCATAACTTAGGGATAAATTCCAAGAATTTACAATACTGTGATTTCTCAGGGAAATCTTTATTTTCAAAACATGTTTATTTATTTATTTACATTGAGCCACTTTTCTAAGCTGGGAGTGCTCCACGACACTTTTCTTTGCTCATACCATATCACCTGAAACATGTTTGAAAAAAGTTTTGTCAGCGGGGAAATACTGAGTGAATCATTCAGTTTACTGAAAACGACACATTTGTTATAATCTACATTATTAAGGGGAATTACAATGTTTCTGATATCAAACCAACTACCCACAGTATTTGTCACTCGACCATCCATTGGCTAGCCCATTTGTCCAATGTTGTCTGTGACTGTGGTCAGATCACCCCTTGGCCACCCGTTTGTCCAAGTGTGACGGGAAATAAGTAATGTATACAAAACCCCACATACCGGCTGTAATTTGGTGATTACATAGACTTAATCCCTGTGATTATAACTTTGAAAATAATTTGGAGTTTTGTAAAACAGTTGATAAAAAAGAGAATGACTCACATTGCAGATTCTGTGAAGTTTTTTATCATCCTGGCGTCGAGCTATTTTTCCGCAGGACCTCCCCTACAGTATCGTCACCGCAGTAGAGTTTAACCACCAAGTTCGGGATGGATTGGTGTGGTTCCTCTACGCCTAGGACACCAGAATATCGAAGATTTATGAGCAGAGTATAAGCTTTACTGATTAGCCTTCTAACCTAATTTAAATAACAATGCACACACAAACGGGATTAGTAACTAATTCAGCAGTTACGTCAATTCACGAGATTAAACCCTCACAACTATTATCAAGTGCGATACTTAACAATTCATTGGATTCACAACGAATGACAGAGCATAGTCCGAATTCGAACAGCACTCAAACATTCAAGTCGAAATCACAATGAATAACAAAGTACAAGCTCAATTTGAGCAGCACTCGAACAATCGTTGGATAGTTATAATCGATCGGACGTTGAATCGTAATAGCGATCGAGTTATTACCCTGATTGCGGCAGCACCTCGTGATCGTGTGTGTGTTTATTGTGATATAATAGCCTGAACTCGACGTACACAGAGACAATTTACGTCGTTTCAACTCCCCTGTGCAAGTCCCAATGTCGGCTATTTATAGCTAAAATTTGGCATTGTTTACGGACCGTAAGCCTGATCCCTTACAGTTCGTAAGGGATACCTATTTATCCTAGACTTGCCATGCACGGGAGTAGCTTGCATGAATCAACAAAATTGGCCAATCAGCTTTAAGCAACGTAATATTTAGATAATTATTCAACTAGGGTTTACCCCCCTCGAGTTTTAGGGGCCCTGATCCTGATTCTGATTGTTCTGAAAATTTTAGGGCTAGTGCAGAATTACTTGGGTGTCTCAATTAGGGTTTTCTTATTGACTAATTATTGTCCTAATTATTGATTTTAGTGGCAGTTGTTACATCCTCCCTACCTTGAGAAAAATCTCGTCCTCGAGATTTACTGAAATAGATGAGGGTACTTTCGCTTCATCTCTGATTCCAGTTCCCAAGTATATTCTGGTCCTCTCTTGGATTCCTATTTGACTTTGACCAACACCAGTCGTTTATGTTTGAGAAACTTAATCTTTCGATCTTCTATTTGTAGGGGTTTCTCTACGAATTTCAGCTTTTCATTTACCTCTATATCTTGAAGAGGTACTACCAGGGATTCGTCTGATAGACATTTCTTGAGATTGGATACATGAAACACATCATGTACTCCAGCGAATTCTTCTGGTAGTTGTAAACGATAAGCTACTGGTCCTATTCGTTGGATCACTGGGAATGGTCCAACATATCTGGGACTCAGTTTTCCTTTCTTACCAAATCGTACTACTCCTTTCCAAGGAGATACTTTCAAAAGTACTTTGTCTCCGACTTGAAATTCTAATGGCTTACGGCGATTGTCCGCATAACTCTTCTGACGATCTCTAGCAGTCTTCAGTCTTTCCTTGATTTGCGATATCTTGTCAGTAGTTTCTTGCACAATCTCTGGTCCTGATAACTGACTTTCTCCTATCTCTGCCCAACAAACGGGAGTTCTGCACTTGCGTCCATACAGTGCTTCGAATGGAGCAGCTTCGATGCTCGAATGATAACTATTGTTATAGGAGAATTCAATTAATGGTAAATGGCTATCCCAATTACCACTAAAGTCAATTACACATGCTCGGAGCATGTCTTCCAGGGTTTGTATCGTCCTTTCACTTTGTCCGTCCGTTTGAGGATGATATGCGGTACTTAAATTAAGTCGAGTTCCCATTGCTTCTTGGAAACTTGTCCAGAAACGGGAAGTAAAACGACTATCTCTATCCGATACAATGGAGAGTGGGACTCCATGTAAGGATACTACTTCATCTACATACAACTTGGCTAACCTTTCCATGCTAAAGGTTTCCTTCATTGGTAGAAAATGAGCTGATTTGGTTAATCGATCCACAATTACCCAAATAGCATCATTACCTTTTCTGGTTTTGGGTAACTTAGTAACAAAATCCATTGTTATGAGTTCCCATTTCCATACAGGCATTTCTAACTGTTGTAGTAGTCCTGAAGGTTTCTGATGTTCGGCTTTAACTTGTGAACAAGTTAAACACTTAGATACGTATTCGGCTATATCCTTTTTCATTCCTATCCACCAAAAATTATTTCTTAAATCCTGGTATATCTTATTATTTCCTGGATGTACAATATACCTAGATTTATGAGATTCTTCTAAAATCTTATTTCTTAATTCTCCTTGCTTAGGTACCCAAATTCGTTTCTTGTGGAATCTCCAAATTCCATCTTTTCCTTGTTCTAATTCCTTTAGGTAACCTTTCATTCCTTCGGCATCGTCCTTGATACTTCCTTTATTTGTTCCATTAAATCTAATTGTAGATTTAACCTAAGAGCACGGACTCGCTTTTGCTTTTCATGATATTTACGACTTAAGGCGTCGGCGACTATGTTTGCCTTTCCTTCGTGATATTGAATATCACAGTCGTAATCACTTAAGATTTCCATCCACCTTCTTTGCCTCATATTTAACTCTTTTTGCCCAAATATATACCTTAAACTCTTATGGTCCGTATAGATAGTAAATTTATTTCCATACAGATAATGTCTCCAAATCTTAAGGGCGAAAATTATGGCTCCTAACTCTAGATCATGAGTTGTATAATTTTCTTCGTGCTTTTTCAATTGCCTAGAGGCATACGCAATTACCTTTTTGCGTTGCATCAACACACATCCATATCCTAATTTTGAAGCATCACAGTATACTTCAAAATCCTCGGTTCCTTCGGGTAAAGCTAAAATTGGAGCATTTGTCAATTTGTGCTTTAGAATCCTAAAAGCTTCCTCTTGTCTAGATCCCCATTCAAACTTAACGGCTTTACAGGTTAGCTTAGTTAAAGGTACAACTATCCTAGAGAAATCTTTAATAAATCGTCTATAATATCCAGCTAATCCTAGAAAACTTCTAACTTCCATAACCGTTCGTGGAGCTTTCCAATTCGTGATTGCTTCTATTTTCGCAGGATCTACGTGAATTCCTTCGTGATTCACCATATGACCTAAAAATTGCACTTCTTGTAGCCAGAATTCGCACTTTGAGAATTTGGCATAAAGCTTTTCCTTTCTTAACAAAGTTAAGAGTGTATGCAAGTGCTCACAATGTTCCTCCTGACTTTTGGAATAAATGAGTATATCGTCAATGAACACGATTACAAATTTATCCAAGTATGGTGTACAGATTCTATTCATCATGTCCATAAATGCGGCTGGAGCATTTGTTAATCCAAAGGGCATGACTGTAAACTCATAATGACCATACCTAGTTCTGAAAGCAGTTTTAGGTATGTCCTCCTCTTGTACTTTCAACTGGTGATATCCAGATCTTAAATCTATCTTAGAGAAATACCTAGCTCCTTGCAATTGATCAAAAAGATCATCAATCCTAGGTAATGGGTATCGGTTCTTAATTGTGACTTTATTCAATTCCCTATAATCGATACACATTCTCATTGATCCATCTTTCTTTTTCACAAACAACACGGGTGCACCCCAAGGGGATGAACTAGGTTGTATGAATCCTTTGCTTAGTAATTCATCTAATTGCTTTTTCAATTCTAGCATTTCAGTAGGTGCTAATCGATAAGGTGTCTTAGCTATTGGTATAGTACCTGGAATTAAATGAATTCTAAACTCTACTTCCCTATCAGGTGGTAAACCAGGTAATTCTTCTGGAAAAACATCTGGGTATTCTGAAACTATAGGGATGTCCTGGAGTTCTTTACTTTTAGTGTTAATGATTACAGAAATCATATACACCATTTCTTGTTTCCTTGAATAACTAGCTAATTTCATTACTGAAATGAATTTCAGTGGCTTCCGAGGTCTATCTCCTGTAATTAGAATTACTTCTCCTGTAGGGGTACGGATTTCTACGGAATTCTTATCACACAGGATTCGAGCATGGTTGGCTATTAACCAATCCATTCCTAACACTACATCGAATCCGGCTAAATTCATAGGTAACAGGTTTGTAGAAAACTTATGACCTAACAATTCTATTTTTACTTCTTGCAAAACCTTATCTATGTTGACAGAATTTCCATCTGCCGTTTCAACAGTAAAGATCTGCCTAAGGGTGTTTAGAGATAAGTTAAGAGCTTGGCAGAATGCAGTATTAATGAAACTTTGGTTTGCACCAGAATCAAATAATACTTTTGCATAGACGTTATGCACTAAGAACGTACCCGCTATCACGTCTGGAATGAGTTCGGCTTCTTGAGTGGTCAGCTGGAATGCTCGTGCATTTTTCTTAGCAGTTCCTTCAGTCGTTTTAGCTCTACTGTCTGCTGGTTTAGCTAACTTAGGGCATTCAGACTGGAAGTGTCCTGTTTCTCTGCAGTTATAACAAACTTTTGTTTTCCTTCTGCAGTCTTCTTCCCGATGTCCTTTCGCCTTGCAGAAGTTGCAAAATATATTGCACTGTCCATAGTGTTTCTTTTTGCAATTTCTACAGAAAGGAGGTGACGAGTATTGCCCGGTTCCTCTTTTCTTGAATTTATTGCTATTATTACCCACGCGGAATCCTTGGGTAATCTTCTGAGCCAATTCCTTCTTGCGATCTTCTTCTCTGGTGCGGACTAGTTCATCGGTTAAGGTATTAGCTAATTCCACAGCATCATCAATTGTGCGTGGTCTCGCAGCTTTAACGATGTTACGGATTTCTCCAATTAATCCCCAAATATAACGGGAAATAAGTACCGGTTCTGGCGAAGCCAGGGAAGGTACCACTCTCGCATATTCGAAGAATGTCGAAGTATATCCTCGACAGTCTACACCTAACATACGATGGCTCAGGAACTTATTTGCCATTTGTTCCTTCTCGTATTTGGGACAAAATTTTCTTTCGACAAGACGCTTAAATTCTTCCCAATTCATTGCATAGGCCACCCTTCTTCCTTTTGCTTGTAGCACCGTGTTCCACCATTCTAACGCCCCTTCTTTGAACAAGTTTGATGCATACATCACTTGATCTTCTTCAGCACATTTACTTATTGCAATTACTGCCTCGGTTTTCTCTAACCAACGCAGTGTTGCAGTTGCCCCTTCATTACCTGCAAATTCTGCGGGTTTACAAGCAAGAAATTCTTTGTAAGTGCAACCAGGCGTTGCAGCTTTCATTCTCTTAGGGAGTGGGGTCTGTTGCGGATCATGATCATTATGATTGCCGCCTCCATTTATGTTGTTACTACCGTTATCTTCCGGAATACGTTTACTAGGAATTAGTTGTGGTTCGGCAGGTTTTTAAACAGCAGCCACAATTTCTGGAATAGCATTGGCTATCCCTTGAGCAATAAAGTGTTCAATATCTTGTCTAGTTATATATTGATCTTCCTGATTTTGCTCAGACTGATTTACTTCATTAACTGGTTCACTATTAGCGTTTTCCATCTGCTAATTAGTATTAATAGAAATTATTAGTGTCTAATTATTAATACCAAAATCACAGATACATACACAGATAAACACATAGATCAGCATAACATGCAAGCATAGTCAAAATTGTCGATGCCTCGACTTCTGTTTTGTTTCATATATTATACCTGCTTCAATACACACTTTTTATCTTACAGTGTTTTATTGCCCATTTTACAGAATCAGTTTTACTATATTAGTTATAATACAAACAAACTTTTCCAACCCTTCCTATCTTTTGGTCCACTGGCAGTTTCAGTATCGGCGTTCCCTCTCGTCGTACTTCCAAGAAATCTGCTCCCCTATTTCCCGGATCCTATTCCCGGTGCCTATCAGTTCTTCACCAAACTGACGTAGCTCAGCTAAATTTTCATAGCTCATTGGCGGATTAAGGACAGGTTCTGGATCAAACTGTGGGAGAAAACTATAGGGACTATTAACTATATTTTGGAATTGCCAGTCATTGGTCCACCATTCCTCCATTTGGCCTAATGGTCGGGTGTGAACTAGTGGGTCTGGAATAGCTGGTCCTAGGTTTATTGGGAATTGGGCTGTAGCAGGATAAGAGAAGAGATTATCGTTGATAGGCTCTAGAACATCACAATTATCCAGTAGGCGGTCTATTTCGTCCTGGAATGTGATTTCCTCAGACTGTTTAGAGCTTTCTCCGATCTCTATTCCCTTTTGCTTTAGGTCTATCCCTATTTCTGCTGGCTTGGAACTTTCTCCGGTTTCTATTTCTTTTCCCTTGCTCACACTCACAGGATTTTCTATTTTAGGGAGTCTCCTAGGTTTCCTTCTGCGCACTTTTCGCCACCCTACATATCTTCTCTTCTTTTTAGGTTTTGCTTTTTCCAGCGGTGGAGCTTGGAATTCCAGAGGTTCCTCTATGTCAGCAATGTAACCAGTGAAGTTGTGGGAGACTTCAATTGGCACAGGATAGAGGTTGAGATTCTGAAATGCTTCCGACATCTCATTCATGCTGTACGGCACATATGCAAAAATGCACAAAATGCTAAGTTAAAACTTTGGAACAAAGCTTAACAAATAAACATTTTTATTGCATACCAATTTGTACAACATACAGCAAACAGAACACACTATTTATTTATTTACTGGGAAGTAAATATTTCTAGGTTTAAAGCTTAAAGATTTGCATTTTCTGCTACAGTAGCGAGCAGATACAGATTTGCCCATTTTTCATCTAAGTTATTTTCCCCTGGTGGATTATTATTAATTTCCTGAATTTCTGGGTTAAACCTCACTCTCTTGGTTCGGGGTTTCTTTTTCTCTTGACCTTTTCTAAGGATTGAATTCCTTTCCTCCGGTGTAAGTGGGTTTTCATAATTGGCCTTACGGACAAAGATTCCTTCTTCTAAATTGGTGGGAGATTTGGAGGAAGAGGTTCCCTGTTCTTTAGGTGTACTATGTAATTTGCGATAGATAGCAGAAATCTTTTGTTTACTCATACTGTAATTTTAACAATTAATCAGTTAATAAGCATATATTCACAGAATGACAAATAAAACTTTCGATAAACTTAAATTAATTAGAACAATGAGCTTAATCAGTAAGCTTAAAACAGTGGCTCTGATAACACCTTTTCCTGTCACGGCCCCCGACCCGGTTTGACCCGTTTCAGGAGCCGCGGGACAGGAATCCCGTGGTATTTAATTTAGGCGACAGCGGAAGTCTTTTTAAAACAGGATCTTTTAATAATTTAAACTGCTCGTTTCATAACTTAGGGATAAATTCCCAGAATTTACAATACTGTGATTTCTCAGGGAAATCTTTATTTTCAAAACATGTTTATTTATTTATTTACATTGAGCCACTTTTCTAAGCTGGGAGTGCTCCACGACACTTTTCTTTGCTCATACCATATCACCTGAAACATGTTTGAAAAAGGTTTTGTCAGCGGGGAAATACTGAGTGAATCATTCAGTTTACTGAAAACGACACATTTGTTATAATCTACATTATTAAGGGGAATTACAATGTTTCTGATATCAAACCAACTACCCACAGTATTTGTCACTCGACCATCCATTGGCTAGCCCATTTGTCCAATGGTGTCTGTGACTGTGGTCAGATCACCCCTTGGCCACCCGTTTGTCCAAGTGTGACGGGAAATAAGTAATGTATACAAAACCCCACATACCGGCTGTAATTTGGTGATTACATAGACTTAATCCCTGTAATTATAACTTTGAAAATAATTTGGAGTTTTGTAAAACAGTTGATAAAAAAGAGAATGACTCACATTGTAGATTTATGAGCAGAGTATAAGCTTTACTGATTAGCCTTCTAACCTAATTTAAATAACAATGCACACACAAACGGGATTAGTAACTAATTCAGCAGTTACGTCAATTCACGAGATTAAACCCTCACAACTATTATCAAGTGCGATACTTAACAATTCATTGGATTCACAACGAATGACAGAGCATAGTCCGAATTCGAACAGCACTCAAACATTCAAGTCGAAATCACAATGAATAACAAAGTACAAGCTCAATTTGAGCAGCACTCGGACAATCGTTGGATAGTTATAATCGATCGAACGTTGAATCGTAATAGTGATCGAGTTATTACCCTGATTGCGGCAGCACCTCGTGATCGTGTGTGTGTTTATTGTGATATAATAGCCTGAACTCGACGTACACAGAGACAATTTACGTCGTTTCAACTCCCCTGTGCAAGTCCCAATGTCGGCTATTTATAGCCAAAATTTGGCATTGTTTACGGACCGTAAGCCTGATCCCTTACGGTCCGTAAGGGATACCTATTTGTCCTAGACTTGCCATGCACGGGAGTAGCTTGCATGAATCAACAAAATTGGCCAATCAGCTTTAAGCAACGTAATATTTAGATAATTATTCAACTAGGGTTTACCCCCCTCGAGTTTTAGGGGCCCTGATCCTGATTCTGATTGTTCTGAAAATTTTAGGGCTAGTGCAGAATTACTTGGGTGTCTCAATTAGGGTTTTCTTATTGACTAATTATTGTCCTAATTATTGATTTTAGTGGCAGTTGTTACACTTACTTACAATTAAACCCATACCTACGCGTATAACTACTTATTTCATCTTTATGCATAATATCATCATGTAAGATTCCTTCTTACCTATACTTAATAGAAACTATTTCTTAACTACTTTCGACTCATTTACCGTAAATTTACCTTATTACTTCCATTGTCTCATACTTTCTTACACGATTCACAATAATCATCATACTACAATACATTTTACATCTAAAGTGTAAGTCCGGGATTCACTTACCTTGCACGTCCGTATTTGCGTTCGCTTACTTGATTGAGTCTTCTTAGCCCGTTAGCCTTCAACGCTCCCATCCATCTTGACATGATTCCTATACACTCATGTCATTACATTCACATTCTTATTAGCATATATGCTTATACATATGAATAACCATATCAAATTCACATCTAACCTACGACCTACACAAAGCATACTCAACATCATTAATCCATTTAAACAAGCATAAAGCATACTCGACATCATCCCTACATAATCTTCACATGAACTATATCTGTTTACCCACTACTTGCATACAATTTCACTTATTATTGTCTTTTAGACATTTCATCAAACACTTGGTGTGCGTGCTACTTCCTAAGCATGATGTACAAGTATTTCATGCTTTTCTTCCTAGTTATCACTTTCATTCATTAATACAAGTAAACATCATACAAATTATATGCCATACTCAATCTATATACATGTACACATCACATACTACACGTTTTCACAATCAATTTCATACTTTTTCATGGATTAGACATAAAACCACTTAGCTAGGTGTAGTAAATCATCAAAATACTCAATGTATAACAATTTACTCAAAATCTTCACTTAGGGTTCGTCCCTAAGCAAGCATACATTGTCAATTTGGCCATAACCTAGACGATTCATACATAAATCACTACTTGTGATGTTCATCAAGATGTCTCAACTTCATAAAACATCAAAGTTCAACATACCTTATGATCCCCTAGCTTGGGTGATCGTTAATTCATGTTCCTTCTTGAATTTGAGCCTTGATTCATCCTTTAATTGGATGATATATGATGAACTAGGGTTTGGCTCTCTAGAGCCTTCCCCTGATCACGTACAGAACACACACGAAGTGTGTGTGTGTGTGTTGTTATTTTCATTTAATAAAACAACTTTCAAGTTATCCCACTTTGGTCCCTCATATTTCGTTTCAATTAAACAAGGTTACAACTCTTTGTTTACTACTAACGAGACCAATAATCAACTAGGTTAATTATTCCTAGTAAATCTTCATTTTCAAGTTAACTTTTCTCATTAACGGTACCTTACCCGTTTCTTAATAGTAACCGGGTTTAATTTACCAAACCCGTTTTTGGGGTGTTACAGAAATGTTAGAATTGAAAAAGCAGTTAGATGAATTACTAAGCAAAGGATTTATACAACCTAGTTCATCCCCTTGAGGAGCACCAGCATTGTTTGTGAAAAAGAAAGATGGTTCAATGCGAATTTGTATTGATTATAGGGAATTGAATAAGGTTACAATTAAGAATCGGTACCCATTACCTAGGATTGATGATCTTTTTTATCAGCTTCAGGGAGCTAGATATTTTTCTAAGATAAATTTACGCTTCGGATACCATCAGTTAAAGGTACAAGAAGAAGACATACCAAAAACAGCTTTCAGGACGAGGTATGGTCACTACGAATTTACAGTTATGCCATTTGGACTAACAAATGCTCCTGCAACATTTATGGATATGATGAATAGGATCTGTAAACCGTATTTGGATAAATTTGTAATTGTCTTCATCGATGACATACTTATTTATTCCAAAAGTCTGGGCGAGCATTGTGAACATTTACATACACTCTTAACTTTGTTAAGAAAAGAATAGCTTTACGCCAAATTCTCGAAGTGTGAATTTTGGCTTCAGGAAGTGCAATTTTTAGGGCATATGGTGAATCACGAAGGTATTCACGTAGATCCCTCCAAAATAGAAGCAATCACTAAATGGAAGGTCCCGCAATCAGCTATGGAAGTTAGAAGTTTTCTAGGGTTAGCCGGGTACTATAGGCGATTCATTAAGGATTTTTCTAAGATAGTTATGCCATTAACTAAGCTAACCTGTAAAGCAGTGAAGTTTGAATGGGGACCTAGGCAAGAAGAGGCTTTTAAGGTTTTAAAGCAAAAGTTAACAAATGCCCCAATTCTTGCCTTACCAGAAGGGACAAAAGATTTTGAAGTTTACTGTGATGCTTCTAAGTTAGGATTAGGATGTGTGCTAATGCAACGCAAGAAGGTAATAGCGTATGCCTCAAGGCAACTGAAGAAGCACGAGGAAAACTATACGACACATGACTTAGAATTAGGATCGATAATTTTTGCCCTTAAAATTTGGAGACATTATCTGTATGGAAGTAAGTTTACTGTTTATACAGATCATAAGAGTTTAAGATATATATTTGGGCAAAAAGAATTAAACATGAGGCAAAGAAGATGGATGGAAATTCTAAGTGACTACGACTGTGATATCCAATATCACGAAGGCAAAGCAAATGTAGTTGCAGATGCTCTAAGTCGTAAGTATCATGAGAAGTAAAAGCGAGTTCGTGCTCTTAGATTAAATCTTCAAGTAGATTTAATGGAACAACTAAAGAATATTCAAGCAATAGCAATCAAGGATGATGCTGAAGGAATGAAAGGAAGGATGAAGGAACTAGAGCAAGGCACCGATGGAATTTGGAGATTCCATAAGAAAAGGATTTGGGTACCTAAGCGAGGCAATTTAAGAGATAAGATTCTAGAGGAAGCCCACAAATCTAGGTATACCATGCATCCTGGAAATAATAAGATGTACCAAGATTTAAGAAATAATTTCTGGTGGATAGGGATGAAAAAGGACATAGCTAGATATGTATCTAAGTGTCTAACTTATTCACAAGTTAAGGCAGAACACCAGAAACTTTCAGGGTTACTCCAACAATTAGAAATGCCTGTGTGGAAATGGGAACTAATAACAATGGATTTTGTTACTAAGTTACCTAAAACTAGGAAAGGTAACAACGCGATTTGGGTAATTGTGGATCGATTAACCAAATCAGCTCATTTTCTACCCATACAAGAAACCTTCAGCATGGATAGATTAGCCAAGCTATACGTAGACGAAGTAGTATCCTTACATGGAGTCCCACTCTCCATCGTATCGGATAGAGATAGTCGTTTCACTTCACATTTCTAGACAAGTTTCCAAGAAGCCATGGGGACTAGGCTGAACTTAAGCACAACTTACCATCCCCAAACAGACAGACAAAGTGAAAGGATGATTCAAACCCTGGAAGACATGCTTAGAGCATGTGTAATAGATTTTGCTAGAAACTAGGATAACCACCTAACCTTAATTGAATTCTCTTATAACAATAGTTATCATGCAAGCATCGAAGCTGCCCCATTCGAAGCACTGTATGGACGAAAATGTAGAACTCCAGTTTGCTGGGCAGAAATAGGAGAAAGTCAATTATCAGGTCCCGAGATTGTGCAAGAAACCACCGACAAGATCACTCAAATCAAGGAAAGACTGAAAACGGCTCGAGATCGTCAAAAAAGTTATGCAGATAATCGACGCAAGCCACTGGAATTTCAAATTAGAGACAAGGTACTCCTAAAGGTTTCTCCTTGGAAAGGGGTAGTCCGCTTTGGTAAGAAAGGAAAGCTAAGTCCAAGATACATAGGACCATTCCCAGTAATTCAACGCATAGGACCAGTTGCCTATCGCCTACAACTACCAGAAGAGTTAGCCGGAATACAAGACGTATTTCATGTATCTAACCTCAAGAAGTGTCTATCTAACGAATCACTGGTAGTACCTCTTCCAGATATAAAGGTGAATGAAAAGCTAAAGTTTGTTGAGAAACCACTCCAAATAGAAGACAGAAAGATCAAGTTTCTCAAACACAAAAGACTAGTACTGGTCAAGGTCAAGTGGGATTCAAAAAGAGGACCGGAGTACACATGGGAGCTGGAATCGGAAATGAAGCGAAAGTATCCTCACTTATTCCAGTAAATCTCGAGGACGAGATTTTAAATAAGGTGGGGAGGATGCAAGGACCTGCAAAAATGTCCCAAATCAACCCGTTAGTGAAAACCCGGATCCCTGAAACCCTAATGTGCATGAAAAACCAAGAAAACAAGATTTTTGGGTTTCACGCGGGCCGCGTCAAAGCAGAATTGACCAGATAAGCGTTCCAGGCCACGTGTCACACACGTGGCAGACCTAGGTATGACACCGTAGCCCTAGTCGTAGACTAGGTGGCCCTCGCGGGCCGCGTAAGTCCTTATTAAGTTTTACGCGGCCGCATAAAACTCATTTTTCTACTATAAGTAGCCTGTGCATGGGACATTCACCTGTGCTCGAAAATTTCATTCAAACACGAAGTATACTGCTCAAATTTGAAGTTTTAAGTAGGGAAACGCTGCTACGATTACAGGGTATTAACTCGATCACTACTACGATACAATGTCCGATCGACTGAAACCAATCCGATGGATGTTTAAGTGTTGCCCAAATTAGGGCTATACTTTGTCATTCGTCATGAGAGTTTTAATCTCGTGAGCTTATCGTAAATGTTGTATTAAGTTACTTACCTAGTTTCGTGTGCATTGTTATTTAAACTAGGTTACAAGGCTAAATCAGTAGGCTAAACTCTGCCCAACTAAACTTGTAATGTGAGTCATTCTCTTTTTATCAACAATGTTTTACAATACTCCAATTATTTTCAAAGTTATAATTACAGGGATTAAGTCGTGGTTATGTTGAATCACTGGCTAGTGGGGTATTGTGCATATTACTAATTTCTCATGGTTAGGCTCATAAACCTAACAGTGATAATCATCACTACTTGGGTGAAAGGACCCAATAGTGGTATGACCATTGTCACCAAGGTGTGACACGGTGCCAGATAAAAATAAGATAAAAGCCATTGTAATCGCTCTTATGTTGTAATTTATAGCTATGTGTCGTTTTATCAAAATTGAGTGACTCGCCAGTATTTCCCTGCTGATAAAATCTTTTTAGAACATGTTTCAGGTGACTTACTGTGAATCAAGGAAAAGTGCTACGGAGCACTAACAAGCTTGAAGTAGTGGCTCAGTAAAATAAATAAACATGTTTTGTAAAACAGGGGTTTCCCAGTGAAATTACTTTATTGTAAATTACAGGGTTTATCCCGAAATGGTGAAATAAATTAATTGGGCATTTTCAGTTTAAAAAGATCCTGTTAAAATTTCCGCTGCCAAAATGAATAATACCACGGGAATCTGTCCCGCGGCTCCTGAAACGGGTAAAACCGGGTCGGGGGTCGTGACAATAGGCACGATGATTAAACGAAATAGAAATAAGGAGAATTTCCTAGTAGTTGGAGGGGCACCTTTGAGATGAATACTTCATCTTCCTTTTCTGGTCAAGTGTGTCGTCAATCTCGCTTCACAAAAGCCGCAGGGATCTCGTCCCGCTGATTAAGAAATTGTTCAAGGTTGCCGCCTCTGCCTCGCCATCACCACCGTAGTCAGGCACCTTCACAATCGAGAGGGAAGAGCAGCCATCTCCAACGGAAGCAAGCTCAGAATCTCGTTTGGTAATCACTCCAGCCATGAGCTTTGCAATGAACGCGAGGTCGATAGCTTCATCGTTCGAGTTAAGTACAATAATAGAGTTCGGAGTCGAAGGTATCTTATTCACGTCAACAATTATTCCGTACACTTAGTCGTATGTATATATCAGTAAATATGTATGTTACTTAGCATAAACAGGCAATTCGATGCATCATATCACGTATAACTCTCGTTTATCCTTTGGGGGGGGGGGGTCATTTTGTCTTTGGCAAGTCTAACTCGTGTAGACTATGCCTTAGTTGGCACCTTATTTTTACCAAAGTCCTTGCCTTGTCTCTTCTTTGAAAATTGTTTGACTTATGGATCTTGACGCTTACGTGAATCCAATGAAAAACCTTTTTGTAAAAATATTTTTGTGAGAGAACTCTAGTGATTGTAGTCTAGACTTGAGAAGGAATCCAAGTTCACTACAATCGAAGCTCTGATACCAAACTGTCACACCCTGACTTTTGCGGAAGCGTATGATGTGTGATTGGTTTAATATCATTGCATTCAACCATAATAAACAACTACACGATTAAAACGATATTCATCCATTCATAAAATTTGAGTACTATAAACACTGGTTATTTAAGTTTTAAGACACAACCTTCGACTATGTTACAAACCAACAAAAGTGGATGACATCTAAACTTGAAGTCTACTTCTAGAAACAACACCCGCACCCAAGATCCATCCTGTTACCTGAAATACATGTAATTTTGGAAAACATCAACAAAAGTTGAGCGAGTTCATGCGTTTTGTGTAAGTACTTGTAGTCTTGTAAAACTTTGAGAGACTCCTTTGAAAACAGGTATGAAAAGTGGGTATGAACATAAACGATCTACAAGGATATTAAGGCATGTGAGGACATAGGGAGCACTCGTAATGAGTGGACTTATACCCTTGTCGATTTCCCTCGACTATGTCGAGTTTCCCTTCGACTATGTCAATTTACCTTGACTATGTCAATTTCCCTCGACTATGTCGATTTCCTCGACTATGTCGATTACCCTCGACTGGGACACTGAAGCACTCAAGTGATCACATGAGGATCATGAGTGGGGCTCGGTCGTACCCGTTAGATCTAACCTGCGTCCCTAACTAAGTATTAATGGCATTTCAATATTAAGTCTATGCTCACATGATCTAGTATTTCATAGGCATTTCATACCGTTTAAGCATACGTAACATGTATTTCACCCCCGAGAGTTATAAAACCAAAAACAGTTAAGAGAAAAGGGGGAGCATGAACTCACTGTTTTGCGTCTTCAGTACTCGTAACTCAAATCTCGTCAGCAAACACGACTACCTACAATGTGCTAGGGTCTATTAGACGAGCGGGTCGTGCCTTGCCTTAGTATTCATGTTTTTAGTTACGTTTCATGTATGTCTTTAACATTATCCAAAGTTATAATACTTCTCTAGTATTTGTTTTCGTGTTTCCTTCCCAAAGATGGGAGTATTTCATACATGTGTATTTGTATTCTTGTATTTATAGTTTCCAAAATAATATATTTTCAAGTTGTTGGGATTGAACCCTGCCAAAGGAACAGATAATGAAAGCCAAAACTGGATCTGAGTAGTGGATCCATAATAAGCAGATGTTTGGTTGCAAGTCTCTCCCCTTGAAAGTGGTTTCAACATCTGCTGACCTCCTATCTGTTGATCATGCAAACTGCTGACCTACAACTGCTGATCAAGTCAAAGTCTGTTGAAGAACTAAAGCTCTGCTGCTCAATCTACTGCCTTGTTTCAAGCATTGCTGATCATGACAAGTACTGCTGGGTTCACAGTAGTGGAAGGATGCAGCAGTAGTTTATGTTTACTTTATGTATTGAATTGTAACATCAGTAGTTAGTATAGCAGTGTTTGTATAGGTCAGTTGTTAAGAGTTTGTTAGGAGGTTAGATGTCACTTTCATGGTGACGTCAGCTTAGATGCTCAGTAGTTTGCTAGTGCCTATAAATAGAATAGTACTTTGTACTGTTCTGTTTAGCTCATTCACCATCTTCTTCCTACATGAACAAATACTGAGCTCGGGCTGAGGGGGAGTTTGCAAATCATACATGCATTGTAATCAAAGTTTGAAATAAATTTAATCATTTGATTCTGTGTTGAAAATGTATGATTAAAAGCATTTCTTCTGTTTGATTGTGAAAAGTTTGCTTCCATTTAATTTCCGCTGCACAACTCACTCATAATTCCATCTTAATTCAAACACAAATCACAATCAATCCAAACTCAGATCCTAACAATTGGTATCAGAGCAAGGACAGTCAAATTTGATTTAACAATCATTTTGACATAAATAGTTCAGCTCGAAATTGTTGATACTGATAGTTTGTTTGTTTTGTTGAAATACAGAGCAAGGTTTAATCACCATCAAAGTTGATTAATCAGTGCCTGTAAAACAACCAGGAAGATGTCGCAATCACAAGATGATAAAAATAACATTGGCTCTTTGTTTAAACCACCTATGTTTAAAAGAAATGAATACAACATCTGGGGGAGAAGGATGTGTCACATCCTTGCTCAACAGAACACTGGATGTTGGAGGTCTGTTGTTTTCGGTCCTGATGTTCCTATGGTGCCAAGTGCTGAGGACACCAAAAAGTTCGTTCCTAAACCAACTGAAAATTATACTGAATCTGATTTTCAGAAGTTCGAACTTGATGCCAAAGCATTTTGCATCATAGCTTCTTCACGGCCCAATGAAATCTATGCTGGGCTGTTACATTGTAACAGTGCCAAAGAATTATGGGATGCATTGAAGGAACAATTTGGGGGAACGGAAGAGGTTATTGAAAACAACAGGGAAATTCTGAATCAGCAGTATGAAACATTTTATCACATAAAAGGGGAGTCACTAACCCAACAATTTGAACGTTTCAGTTGTCTCATCAGTGAACTAAGGCTTGTTAAAGTTACATTTCCAAATGCAACACAAAATAGCAGGTTCCTTAGATCATTGCCTGAAAAATGGGACACAATTGCTTTTGTCACCAGGAATTCAGCTGAGTTCAAAGATCTGACCCTGACCCAACTCCATGGTAGACTCCTGACTTATGAAAGGGAGTTAAACCAGAAAAGGAAGTTGCAAGAGTCTGGAAAAGTTGCTGATGACTATTCATTTGCCAGCACAGCTCTATTTGGTCAGGAAGAATCTGGTAGCAGCAGTAAGGATCAGAGTTATGATCATTTTATTGACATAACTGCTGGTGGTAATTTTAACAACTCTGATTCTCACTTTACAAATTATGCTTTCACTGCAAATACTGAAAACCAGATGTCAGATAACTTATGCTTTGAACTAAATGATTTGCAACATTTTGATCCCACTGACTTAGAAGAGATGGACATTTTGCATCAATTGGCTTTGCTTAGTGTTAGAACAAGCAAATTCTACAAAAGAACAGGGAGAAAAT
Source organism: Helianthus annuus (assembly GCF_002127325.2). NCBI lineage: Eukaryota > Viridiplantae > Streptophyta > Magnoliopsida > Asterales > Asteraceae > Helianthus > Helianthus annuus. Next base: position 134,450 of record NW_023395520.1, on the reverse strand, counting down.
TCCCAGGGCTTCATGGGAATTTAAGGGTGGGGTTGGATAAATAAAAAATCAAGTGTTACAAGTGTAATAGACTAGGTCATTTTGCTAGGGAATGTAGGAGTCAAACCACTGCTCCCATAATCACTCACCCTGGCTCAAACCCTAGACCACAACAACAAAACACTGTGCACTATACCCAATATGCCCCTGCAGCACATGTTAACACTGCTCATTATGCTGCAACCCCTGTGCCTGTGCATTATGTTCAAACCACTGTTCCACAAATTCAGTATGTTCAAGCCCCTGTTCCTCAGGCACAAGTGCAACCTGTTGCACCTCAACAAGCTGCTCCAACAGTGACACAACCAGATCAGCAAAGCTTTTTCACACAAGGCTTTGTTGATTGGAGCAGCATGCCTGATGAACTTGGTGATGAGAATTTTGCTCTCTATGCTACTAATGATACTTTTGATGATGAATTTTGTTTGATGGCATTAGAGTCAATACCAGAAGGGGTTGAAACTGAAAGTGAACAGCTAAGTGCTGAAACAGTGGATGAAGTTGCTGAAGCAGTGGTTACTGTAGTTGCTGGTGAACTACTGCTGGGAGAAAATTCAGAAACCCTGATTGAACCACTGACCGACCCTTGGTCCAAAGATGACAAAGAGAAAGAAGAATTCAAGAAAGCTGATGAGGGAGAAGGGAGAGCTGATGAAGATAATGATCATCAATGTGACTGTGCCATGATGGCTACTGCAAAGGTATCACCTCAAGTTCTTGAAAAACGGTGTTCAGACAAATGTATCATTGCATTTGCTAACATCAAAGAGGTAAATGAAAACCTTAGGAATAAAATCTTATCTGATGAAGTCAAATTTGAAAAGTCATTAAAAGAACTTAGAAACAAATTGGCTGAAAAGAATAAAGAGATCAGCTGTCACACCCTGGCTTTGCGGAAGCGTGGTTAATTTGGTGTGACTTCTTAATACCATAGCTTAACCATAACAAAGCTATATGAATTAAAAACATGCAAGATCATCCATTCAATTTAGTTTAAAATCCAAAAACAACAACATTGTTTTTAACGGGAAACACCCTACAACCTAAACATTGTTCAACAACACAAACACAACATAAACACAGTTTAAGGACTGTGACTTGTCCAGGAAAGAGTCACATTCCCTAAACCCCGGATGACCTCATACTAGTGCAGCGGGAAAACGTGCCATACCGTACCAGATCCTTTAATTCCCTGAAATACATGTAAGTTGAAAAATCAACAATAATGTTGAGCGAGTTCATGTGTAAGTGAGTAAATAAACTGTTGTTTGTGTAAAAATCCTGGTATGTAGCAAATAAGGAAAAAAGAGATCACCAATGGTTTGCAAGGCCATTGATATGTGTGAAATGCAAGTAGGAAGGCTCAAACCTAGCAGATTTATGCGTCGGGTACAAAGTCATCCCGAGGTCCGTTATGCTGGGCCTGGGACTGGGCTCGCTACACCCAAATAGATCTATCGCTCCTGCCCCTCGGTCCTACCCTGAGGATTAATGTCCTCAAGTTTCCTCCTACCCATTCACATGATCTAAATAGTAACCCTCCTTACGCTAACCATACCATGTATAAAGTAATCATAATCAAAGTAACATGTATTTCACCCCCGCAGTTTAGAAAACTGAAAACAGTTAAGAGAAAAGGGGGACATGAACTCAAAGTCGGTGCGTCTCTACCAAGTATACTCCAAATCAAGCAGCTGTGCAACGACCTACATGTACTAACTCTATTAGACGGACGGCCGTGCCTTAGCTTTATGGTTTTCGTTTTAGGAAACAGTTAGACAACTATTTCGTGTTTACTTTTCGTATATACTTGGTAGTTAATCTCCTTCCCAAGGATGGGGGATTTAATAAATGTGTGCTCGAAATATATTATTAAGTCTTACTTAATATATATTTATTTCCAATTCCAGAATATAAATATTTTTCTCAAAAAAAATATTATATTTTCATTTCACATAATTTCCCCAAAAATAATACGTCGACAAAATTACGTGTTCATAAATATTTCCGTATAATGCGTAAGTTACGTTTTAACGATCGAGTGGTAATAGTAATTACGGTGTAACTTATATATTTATTGTGAAAGCGTTCGTATTATTTTGGATACGCTAACGTTTGAAAATATTATTTTTTGTTGGTGCACTACATCTGTTGACTTCGTCTTGTATCGAGTCATAGTCTTAGAATGTTAGATCTGGGCACGAAATACGAGAAATTGTGAAATTGTATAGAATTGGGCTAGTTGGTTCGCTCATTAGGCCCATTATAGTTAGGTCCGCTCGAACGGACATATGAGTAGTCCGCTCGAACGGCAGGTCCGCTCTTTTGGCTTGTTGTTGGTTCGCTCGAGTGTCCAAGTTGGGTTCGCTCGAGTGGTTCATGTCTGGTCCGCTTTTATGGTTCGCTTATTGGGCCTGTCCAATAAGCGAACCCAATCGCCTATATATAGTCAATAGAGCGATCCAGTAAGTAAGTGTGTGTTGAAACTCGTACCGAAGTGCTGCCGGATCGAGAACTGATTGTAATCATTGTCAAATCAATACAGAAAGAGTTTAAAGTGAATTACAAGCTATTCCTACGTTGATTACTTGTTTTCCGCACTTGTAATTGACGAAAACGCCTCTGAACGACTCATTTAGGTCACGAAACGATCCTACAAGTGGTATCAGAGCTTCAGGAGGAGGAGTTCTACAGAGAATAGCTGAGTTTCTTCAACATTTCTGTCTTCTACATCTTCTTTTTCTGTTTCAAACACTTTCAACGGTCAGAATTAGCTCAAAATCTCAGGGATTGTGCGCAACTACACAGAGACAAACCCTTGAAAGTTTGGAGCCAAAATTCAAAGAAAAATGAGGTCCGATTGGACGTCCGCTCTTTCGGTCGAATCACAGTCCAGTCCGCTCATTTGAACCACCCGGTCCGCTCATTTGAACCATCCAGTCCGCTTATTTGGCCCATCCGGGGTCCACTCGACTAACCATCCGGTCCGCTTATTTGTTTCGTCCGATCCGCTCATTTGTCCATCTGGTTCGCTTTTGTGTCCGTTTGGTATTCCGGTTCGCTTTTAAAGACTGATTATTGAACTTTTCAAAATTTTGAAAATGGACGAGGAATTTTTCAACGCGTTCGCTACGCCGGTGACTCCGATTACCTTCGCACAAAATACGATGCTCGAGAACGAAACGGGCACGATGCAAAAACCTCCCAAACTAATGAATATTGAGGAATTTAAAAATTGGGAAGGTCGGTTTGAGAATTGGGTGCAAGCTAATTATCTTGATGCTTGGGAATGCGTCGAGACAAAGTATATTCGACCTTTGAATGACGATGAAGAAACCCGTTCCAATCAAAGATCTTACTGTTGATGCTAAGAAAAAGTACAAAGACGAGAAAATGATGCTTAGTCTTCTTCAACAGGCAGTGAAAGAAGATATCACGGTTCTTCTACAGCATAATGGAACTTCGTACTCGATTTGGAAAGCATTACGGTCGAAGTTTAGAGGAAGTGAGGAGATGGTCAAGAGTAAAAAGTCACTTCTGAAGAAAGAGTTTGATTTATTCCGAGGGTTGAAAAATGAGAGTACGAGAGAAATTATTGAACGTTATTGTAATCTGCTTGCCAACAAGAAAAGGTTGAGTATTGAGAAGAGCACTGATGAACTGATAGAAAAACTTGCTGATGCTTTGCCGTATGAGACTTGGGGCACATATCTGATGATGCTCAGAAACAAGAAAGGTTTTAGTAACCTGACGCTCAGTAAGTTCATCGAAAAAATTGAGGCTCAAGAGATGGAACAGAGAAAAGTGATCAGGATGAAAGATTTTGATGGTGAACAGGACATCGGGCTGTATTATAAGGCTGGGGTAAATGAGAAGAAGTCTTCAAATTTATCTCCAAAGGTTGAAACTGCCTACAGTGCCAAGAATTCATCCGGAAATCCATCATCGGGGTCCAACAGCAAAACCAGCTTTACGTCGTTTTCATCATTTGATCCAAACATTTCTGCCAACTAAAAATGGGAGAAAATTGCAATGCAACATAGTGTTTAAATCTTGAAAATGATCAAGATTATTCTGAGGAAGTTGCCAAAAATCAAATGTCTTTATTAGGAATGGTTTTGGAATCTTACACTTGTTTTGTTGCAGGTCGTATCGGCAATCCAATGTTAACTAAAGAAGATTACCACCAAGATAGATATAGAAGAGATGGAGCTGATGGATATAAAGTGGGTGTCTGGCTAGTGTTTACGGAGAGCTGAGAAGTTCAAACAAATCACGGGGAGAGATGATCTTCGTGATGCAAATGTTTCTACTTTAGGTTTTGACAAATCTAAAGTTACTTGTTTTCGGTGCAGGGAAAAGGGACACTTCAAGAGAGAGTGCACTAACCGAGAATCAAGTGGAGCTCAAAATCCGTTCAACAACAACAACGATTACTATCGCAAAGCCATTTATCACCAAGTTGGTTAATCATCTCAACAATCTAAACATCAAGCTCAAACTGCACATGGAAGGGATGTGATTGAAGATTCGGGAAAGAGAGCATGTGTGGTAAATCAAGACGGAAAGCAGTCGTTTAACTGGGATAAATATATCCCAGATAATGGAAAAGCTTGTTTGATTGATCAAGAAGATGAAAAGCTAGCAGAGGGTTTTAGCTGGGCAAATTTCACTTGGGATGATTATATTCCTGATCAAACCACAGCTTACACTTCATTTACAGCAAAGATTGTAGATGATAGTGATGATGATACAGAATATTGGGCTAGAAAATATAAAGAAGATATGAAGCTGCTTGCTGAAAGTGATAGTGAAAATGAAAAAGCTAAGAAGAAAAAGAAAAAGATCAAGACACCGGTGAGCAGTGATGATGAAGAGGTACCGGTGGTGAGAAGGCAAAAGGTGACAGAAGTGCCTAAGTTCAAGTTGAAGAAGGTGTTGATGCGAAAAAGATTCCGGTGAAGTGTGAAAACTGTGAAGCTGTAAAGAAGCAGAACAGCACTTTGATTTACAACTTGAACAGCTTGAAGGAGTCTTATGATGTGCTGAACAAAACGATGAATCAATACAATCAAACGAGTGAAGAACAAGCCACAGCAATGAAGACACTTCAGGGAGCTTTTATGACAAAGCAAAAAGTTGTAAACAATTACATTGAGAAATGTGCTGCTTTGGAACAAAAGCTTGAGTTTGCAAAGAATTGAAACTGAACGAGTAAATTGTTTATTAAAAAGTTACTCATGTACTTCCTATGTTATTGACAGGATTTATCCGACAGTTGAAAGCATGAAGGTATGGGAAGACGATGAGGTAACTGAAGAGAAAGCAGCTGGAAAAGGTGCTGATGAAAAAGATTGCTGACAAGAAGAAGAATGACAAGAAAAAAGACACTGAAAAGACAACATTTGGTAAGAAGCAAGGTGTCAGTTATAACAAGTGTCCACCCCCCGCTGGAAAATGGGTATTTGCCTAGATATCCAAACGATGAAAGAGTCAAAAAGGACACAAATTTACAGTGGGAGTCATAGTCGTCAGTTAATCTTCCAGAAAGTATTGATGTTGTGTTTACATCATCTGACACTGATCAACAGTCTCAATTGATGAAGAAAGTCGTGGATCATGTGTTAGAGAGTGATGATGTAGAAGAGTCAAAGTCTGGGTCATGCACACAGAGTTAATCAGAAAACAGGGCAAATTAGTTTATGATAGAAAGTTTTTGCTGTCAAAATCTAATTTGGATGATGGGTTGTTTAAAGTTGCTTTATACTTTGAATAATTTGGACAAATTATATTCTGATGAAGAATTTCCAATAAGAGGTGTTAAAACTGAACTGATTAAAAAGGTTTTCATACTCACAGAAATCAATATTTCTGAAATAAAAGGCTTATGTTTTATTGATAAACCTAAACCTTACACCTCCAGAGTTCAACAGAGATTAAACAAGAAAAAGAATTACGGTTCTGGTTAAGATTTCCAAAAGAGATCAAACCATAACAGTAATTTCAAAAAGAAAGGATTAGGTTTTATTCCTACAGAAAAACAGAAAAATGAAAAATATGTTCGTGATTTTAAATCCAAAATGTCATTTGTTTTAGGTACATCAACCGATGAAGAAGAAAAAGACAAGTTTCTGGAGGGAAACAAACAGTGAATTTCTGAAAAAGAAACAAGCTGAGTTGAAGAAGGTAGCTGAACAAAAGAAGGACTCGAGAACCTGTTTCAAGTGCAACAACGTTGGACATATCGCCAAAGATTGTTCTCAGGCGATACAATCAAAACAGGGAGTTTTTCGCAAAATCTCAGAAAAGGTGTTTGCGTTCGAATCACCACTGGATTAGAACTAAATTGTTTAAAAAATCTATTTTTGAAGAGGGTGAGAGTTCGAACAAGTTTTACAAAAAGAATGTAAAATCTGATAAACAAAAATGGGTTGTGAAGAAGGGTGGTGAAAGCTCTAGCGATGATTCTGATAGGTTGAAATCAGAGGAGCTATCTTCAGGCGATGAAACTGATTCCACAAAGTCAGTTGAGCCACAAATTGTTTCAAAATGTGAAGCTGATGTAAAAGTTGAAAAATCAGTTCCGATTGTTAATGATGAGGAGTTTCCATACTTCGGGCTGAGAATTATAAAAAGAAAATTGGTAAAATTGAAATTTCTAACCAATTTTATCATGATGAACAGGAATTTGATGCTGAAAAGGTCTTTAACCCCAAGGTAAAACACATCTTTGGCAAGATGATTGATCGAAAAGTCAAAGGGGTTAAGGAATTTTATGAGAAGAAAACAACGAAAGAAAAGGTTGAACCATCCCTGGTTTGTGACTGGGATGGTACATATTATGAACAGTAAGTCTCAGGACTTGCCGGAGCTCCCAGGTTGGTAAGCGTGGAGCATGAATCGGCATCTTTCTTGAATATTATTCGGTAACGTCAATCATACAAACGGTAAGAGGTTGTTTATGTTTGTTGGTTATAATTACAAGTGGTTAGATGATTTGATTGGCATATGGTAAATCAAGGACATTAATTTGTACTTGTATTTTCCTACTTTTGGTTGGAAGACAAGATGATGAACCACATCCCCGAACATTTGTTTGATAAATCTACAAGTGGTAAAATCAATCAAACTTATTTTCTGGAAAAAACCATTTTGATTAAACAAACTTAAGTGTTTTGAAATCTAAATGGGAAAATAGTTTGTTGATAGGGGAGTTCTGATTGTTTATGCCTAGTGAATGGCGATTTGAGGTGATTTGATATCGGTTATCATGTTTCTGTACAGTTTGTTTTCATATTTTCGTTAATGTGTTTGCATTTTAGGGGGAGTAAGAAAATTTCAGAAAATCCAAAAACTTTAGAAAATTTGAAAAAGTCAAAAACATGATAAAATCAAAAATGAGTTTTGTTGCGAAAAGAGGAAATGATAGTACATCAGTGGACTATCACAACATGCTAAAGAATTGGAAAGTCAAAATGTGATAAACGATCTTACTGCGGATGTGTCAGTAGATTTTCGCACATTTAGTAAATTGAAACGAGATATAAACCTAAATCAAACTTGCTTGATTCGTGGGTAACTATTCTTGAATATATGGGTAACCCCCGAAATCTTGTTTGAAAGGTCCCGTATTCTGAGATACTAGGTCTTTATACTCAGTGATATCTGGGGTATTATCCCGGGACTTCTGCTGTATGGAAGTACTGACCTAGTCCCCAGATAATACTTTTCGCAAAATGCTTGAAATATAGCATCGCCCTCAGCAAGCTGATGAAACAATAAAATTGATAGTCGCTGCTGTTGTAATCAAAAGATCCTCTAAAGGGGACCCACCAAAAGTCGAAGCCGTCATCTCTCTGCGTATACGGAAGTATCGACCTGAGCTCTCACGGCCCTCGCACATAACCCCTTTACAGATATCATCTGTGGTATACTCACCTGTAAGACTGAATATTTGGGATCTGGATAAAAGAGTATATTCAAGTGGAGTGATACACAATTAAGTTTAAGTCTCTAAAACATTAATATCGTATCTCGAATCAATTGAAGTCTGTGTGAAAATTTAAGTGGACAAACATACTGACAATCTAGGTAAATTGTTTATAACTAAGTATGTTTAAAGCTTAACGGTGTTGGTGATTTGTCTCAAAACTGATATGATCCTCTTGCACGAGCTCACAAAATATTGTATGTAAATATTTCATTACTGCATGTATTTTCTTACAGAAAAATCCAAAAAGATTTTTAGTGTGTTTTACCATAAATTTTTGAAAAGTCAAAAAGATTTTCGACAACTGATGTTGAAAAGCTGATTATCAAAATTCGAAGTGCTAAACATGATGAACAATTGGTTTGGGGTGTTTGTGTTTGTTTTGATAAAGAAAAACGTCAAAATTCCAAGTGGTTCATCAGTATCTGATTGATTGATTGGTTTGTAAAAAGTGATGATCTTATGCTTAAATGTTTATCATAAAACTTTTGTGGTAGAGTTTTATGCATGAAAAGTCAATATTTGAGGGGGAGCGCATGTTGGACTTGATAAACTCAAAAGATGTCAAACTTCAAAGTGAGGGAGTCTGTTGATGATAAAAGAGAAAGAGAAGAAGATAGAGAGAGAGAAGCCCAAAGACTGATCAAGACTGAAGATATGAAGACACAGCATTGTTGTGACTCGATAGTCGACTCCATCAACATCTAAGGGGGAGTCTGTTGGTGCACTACATCTGTTGACTTCGTCTTGTATCGAGTCATAGTCTTAGAATGTTAGATCTGGGCACGAAATACGAGAAATTATGAAATTGTATAGATTGGGCTAGTTGGTTCGCTCATTAGGCCTATTATAGTTAGGTCCGCTCGAACGGACATATGAGTAGTCCGCTCGAACGGCAGGTCCGCTCTTTTGGCTTGTTGTTGGTTCGCTCGAGTGTCCAAGTTGGGTTCGCTCGAGTGGTTCATGTCTGGTCCGCTTTTATGGTTTGCTTATTGGGCCTGTCCAATAAGCGAACCCAATCACCTATATATAGTCAATAGAGCGATCCCGTAAGTAAGTGTGTGTTGAAACTCGTACCGAAGTGCTGCCGGATCGAGAACTGATTGTAATCATTGTCAAATCAATACAGAAAGAGTTTAAAGTGAATTACAAGCTATTCCTACGTTGATTACTTGTTTTCCGCACTTGTAATTGACGAAAACGCCTCTGAACGACTCATTTAGGTCACGAAACGATCCTACATTTTTACTCTAAAAATAATATTTGTGTATTTTTCACAAAATAATCATAAACAATGTCGTGAAAATATATTTACTAAATATATATCTATCACGTTTAACTTTGTGAAAATCCCACCTCCGATATTTGTAAATAAAGTCGTGGCGAAACTTATATATTTTGAAACATGTCAAAAAGTATTTCTAACACTTATAGTGAAAATAATTCTAAGTGTTAGGTTTTTTAGGAAAATTTCGCCAGAGTTTCCTCTGTAACTGGAGGTGGCCAAATCATTTCTTTTACAAATCATTTCAACAACTTCTTTATTCGATCAAAACAATTTTCAACACAACAAACTAGTTAACAAAAATGTAATTCGCATAAATTTCATGAACTTGTAGTTTTCTAAAATTATAGTGTAAATCTCATCATTTTTAGCGGATCTTTATATAAAGCAATCCAATCCCGTAAAAACCTCGTTTTTAGAGAAAATCCGTCTTTACAACTTCTCGTCATTTTTACAAAAATTGTTATTTTGTCGAAACTTTTGTGTTACAAAAGTGTTTACACACTTGTGTGTTCTAAAACCATTTTTGTTAGTGTAAGATCCATCTTTGGAAATCATGGTTTTCTCGACACTTGGTCCTTTGAAAATACCACTCGTAGATCCGTAGATCTACTAGTTTTAAACACTATTTTATAAGTAAAAACATTTTTACACAAGTTCATGATTCGTGTGTGGTAGAGTTTCACCTTTTAACCCTTGTATCATTCAAAACAACCTTATGTCATGATCCATGATCATGACAAACCCGGGTTAAACGGTGATCCGAGCTACCACAACATAGATCGGGTCTAAATAACCACACAAAATAAATACTACAACATTTACACAACTTGTAAGCTTTTAACCATCTTTTAAGTGCTTTCTAGTAGACTTTAATGTGTCAAATTGCAAGATTCCGAGTTTAATCGTTACACAACATATTAACCGCTTCAAAATAGTTCAAGTAAAGGATTTAAGCATCATACCACTAGCTCGAGGCTAGGGAAGAATCTAAGCGCAAAATGAGAGGATAAAAGCTAGAGAAAGAGGTCCTTCGAGCTCCGAGTGCACCAAGCCTCCTAATACGTGACCCTTGAAGCTTGTATGTTCTTGAGATGTGAAGATGGAACTCGAAAATTGGATGTATGGGGAGGGGGTATTCGGCCGAGATATGTAGAGAGCAAGAGAGAGTAATTTTCTTGTGTGTTGGATTGTGAATGATCTAATGTGCCAAACTTGTTATTTTATAGACAAAGATAAGCTTAATGTCCAAAAGATCATGTGTCGTCTAGATTTTATACATCTTGATTAAAATAATAAAAAGAAACAAAGTGTGTTCCCCCTCTAGTTGGGGCCGGTTAGCAGGGGGGGGGTTCTAGTTCCATTTTAACTATTAGTTAGGTTAGTAGTTAAGTTAAGTAGGTTAGTTAAGTACTTAACCCGGTTAGTTGTGTGATGTGCTTTAAAGCGGGTGTTAGGGTGTTCAGAGACCTCAACTGGCTCAGAATAAGACAGATAATGTTTATGGCAATCTTTTCATGTCCCGGGTAAAGTCCGGTTGTTCGGTTGGATAGTAATCCGTTAAAGCGCTTAACAAAGCTTTTAAGTGTCGTTAATGCCCTTTTTAGTGACACAACTTATTCCTGACACTTTGGAGAGTGTCTAGTAATATTTTTCTCATGTTTTGGCACTTTATTAGCTAACCAGAGGATGAATTGTTCATTAAAGTGCTGTGTTTTGTGCTTAGTGTACGTTTTAGGCACATCCAGTCATTGTAACTTATTCCTAGGGACGCAGTTCTACAACCCTTGTATCCCTACACTCACTATGGGTGTAGTAAAATCCTTCTGGCTCTTACAGGCCTTAGAGGCAGTGTCTGCCTGATGCTGGCTTTATCAGCATGTTCAATAGGTTATCCGTGTGTAGTGCTACTGTGCTTTTGTGCATCATGTTTGTCACTAGAGTTTAACATGTGAATAATGTAGTGACGGTAATCAAAGTATGATGCAGATATGTACAAGTATCAGGAATCAAGTGTCACACCCCCAAAATCCACACGCGGAGTACTACCGCTTGGGTGCGTGACATGACCAGGATCAAGCCACCAATCATATTGAACATGTAAGTATATATAGTAAAAGTTATCCATCAATACGAAAGGTGTATATCAAAACCAACATAGTTAAGTATAGCGGAAGCATTAATGTAAAAACCCAATCATAAGTATTAATGTATGAAATGACATAAGTAATCACGATCCATATGCCCACAACGACCTGCTCCTCCTTGTGCAAGCTCCATAAGTACCTAAGGTCCTGCAAGGCATGCAGCAAATAATCAACAAACTAGTTGAGCGAGTTCACTGAAAGTAAGTTCGTATTAAAAATGCGTATGTTCATCTAGTGGGGGATTCCCATACAAGTATATACTACTGGTGAGGGATTCTCACATTTATCCTTTACGATGGGGGCTTCCCATTATGGTACTTACTAGACTATTTACAACCATGTGTTCTTCTTAAACCGAGAACAGGAATACGTACTTTGTCACGCAGGATTTACGTGAGTGCCCTTCCCCGAGGACAGTGGTACGTGTGGGGTTTACGCAGGATTTACGTAAGTGTCCTTCCGACCCGGAAGACAGTAGTGGGTATTAGGTTACGCAGGATTTACGTAAGTGTCCTCCCGACCCGGGAGACAATGGTAGATACTAGTTTACGCAGGTTTTACGTAAGTGTCCTGACTATCCTGAGGACGTTGGTATATAGTCTAGTGATTGCGTAAGTACGAGAAATCATTCCATATTAAACATTCCAACCCAATTCCCAACCCGGGAATCCCATGCCTTGGCTGTGTGAACTCACCTTGGATTGCTCGGCAGATACACAAAGAGGGTTTCTTGAACTAAAGTGGTCAACCTCGTCCTAACAGGGTTACCATACGAGTCAGGTTTTGACTTAAGTAATGCACGTATAAATCATACAAGTTAACACGTTAATAATCACGTATTGATCATGGCAACATCTTAGCAGTCAACTAATATCAAGAAGCCCAATAATAAATGGCCCAACATGTTGTGCGATCCAGTACCCCGGCCCAAACACAAAAACAATCCATTACATACTTGGCCCAAAATAATAACATGTAAAGGCCTTGTGCGACCCGACTGATCTTGTACGATCAGGTTGGGTTGTGCGAGATGATTTGGGCTGTCCGGCCCAACAGCTTAACAACCCGTGTGATACAATCCACCTTGTGCGACTAGGTTTGCCTTGTGCGATCAAGTCCAGCCCAACATGTCATTCGGCCCAAACGGTTAAACATCATACAGCTTGTACGATTGAGGCACCTTGTGCGACTGGAGACCCCTTGTGCGATCAGGGTCTCTTGTGCGACCGGATGACTTGTGTGATTGGACCGGCTTGTGCGAATGGACCTCTTGTACGGTCAAGAGGTCTTGTGCGACCAACTGGCTTATGCGATAGGGCTCTTTGTGCGATTAGTTCAATTATCCCAAAAGTTAAGCAATTCGGTTACAATTAGTTTATCAGTTTCCATACTTACAATCAATTAACAAAATCAAAGATTCTATCCCAATCCTTAATCGATCAACAAGCATAATCTATCACGAATTCATAAGAACCCTAACCTTAACATATGAACAATGACATAACGATTTTTATGAACATAAGCCACACGATTCAACCTCAAACACAAGATTTGCAAGCTTTCACATTGACTATGGTTACTAATCATAACAGCCGATTAACAACCTACACTTAACTTGATCATATCATACGATCCGATTTATGTGAACATTAAATCGACATACACATATGGCCGAATAATAAGAACACTACCAATAACATCATAATCAACAATCAGGCATCATCTAGAACATGTGTGATCACGTAACATAAATCACAAATAGTAAAACACTAACCAAATGATAGTGGGTAATCCGATAGGAGGAACGATCTTGAAGAGAAAGAGAATGCTTGCCGTCGGGTTCCAAGCAAAAACGAGAGAGAGAGAGTAAGTCTAGGGTTTGTGTAACTTGTGTGGTTTGTAAAAATGAGAGGCAACCCTTCAACACGGTTGCTTGTTTGTGTAAAATAGAAGTGGGCCGAACCCATACATGGGCCGCCCTTATGTTCCGATCACAAAAGAATGCGGCCCCCTCTATTGGGCTTGTGCGAATGGGCTCGGGTTTGTGTTGTGCGTTCGGATTGTGTGTGTTTATCAAACATTCAAATAACATACATGCACATAACAATTCACAGCTCATATAATCACACATGTTCACATATGTCATACATTCATTACAAAGACGGGTTCAAAATACGAGTTGTCACATCAAGTAGCAGTTCATCAGTAATTTCAGTTAAGCACAGTAATCAAGCAGTAATTAATTATTAATTAAACCGTACGGATACCTGGTTTAGTGAGGGTTGTCACATTCTCCCCCCGTTAGAGAAATTTCGTCCCGAAATTTTAAGTTCTGCTTGTAGAAGCAGGGTTCTTGGGAAATAAGTGGGGGTATTTCTCTTTCATCCGGTCCTCACGCTCCCAGGTGTATTCGGGACCATGTCGGGCATTCCAACGAACCTTGACGAGCTTGACACTGCTCCGGCGGGTCTTGTTCACTTTCCAATCCGTAACCTCAACGGGTTTTTCAACGAAGTGGAGCGTGTCGTCACATGAATTTCGTCGGTAGGAATGACAACGGTATCTTGCGTTGGACTCTTTCTCAAATTTGATACGTGGAACGCATCGTGAACTCCATTCAGTTCGGCAGGTAGATCCAACTTGTATGCTACGGACCCAATTCTTTCCAGGATTCTGAACGACCCAATATACCGCGGATTCAACTTCCCACGCTTCCCGAAGCGTGCCACACCCTTCCAGGGTGATACCTTCAACAAAACCATATCACCAACCTCAAACTCTAGAGGCTTCCTTTTTCGATCCGCGTAGGCTTTCTGCCGGTCACGAGCCGCACTGATGCGATCTCGGATCTGTGCAATCTTATCTGTGGTTTCCTGGACCACATCAGGACCAACCAATTGTCTATCACCTGCGTCAGACCAACAAAGCGGTGATCTGCACTTGCGGCCATAAAGAGCTTCAAATGGTGCAGCACCAATACTGGCGTGATAGCTGTTGTTGTATGAAAATTCAACCAAAGGCAAATGCTTATCCCATCTACCGCCCAAATCCATCACACATGCTCTCAGCATGTCTTCCAAAGTCTGTATCGTCCGTTCGCTTTGACCGTCGGTCTGCGGGTGAAACGCGGTGCTCATATTCAATTGCGAGCCAAAAGCTTCTTGGAAGGATTACCATATCCTTGAGACGAACCTTCCGTCTCTATCAGAGATGATTGAGAGAGGTACTCCATGGCGTGTAACAATTTCTCTCATGTAAATTTCGGCCAACTTGCTCGTATTATCCTTCTCTCTGATAGGTAAAAAGTGTGCTGACTTCGTCAATCGATCCACTATTACCCAAATAGTGTCATGGCCTTTTGGCGTTCTTGGCAACTTTGTAACAAAATCCATGGAGATTTGTTCCCACTTCCACTTGGGAATTTCCGGTTGTTGCAGAAGTCCTGAAGGCTTCTGGTATTCCGCTTTAACCTTAGCGCAAGTTAAACATTTGCTCACATAAACAGCCACATCGCCTTTCATCCTAGGCCACCAATAATAATCCTTAAGATCTTGGTACATCTTATCCGCTCCAGGGTGGATAGAGTACCGCGACTTGTGAGCTTCATCGAAAATAACCTTTCTTAAACCTCCAAACAAAGGAACCCAAATCCTTTTCTCAAAACATAACGTTCCTTCCCTGTTTGGTACCAATATCTTCTCCATCCCACGGAGATATTCCTCTTCAAGGTTTCTTTCCTTGAGAGCTTCTTTTTGCGCGGCAAGAATGCGCAAGGAAAGATCGGTCTGAATAATCATTTCCAAAGCCCTAACCCTTATGGGCTTGATCCTCTCCTTTCGACTTAGGGCATCGGCGACCACATTCGCCTTCCCTGGATGATACTTTATCTCGCAGTCGTAATCATTCAACAGCTCAACCCATCGTCTTTGTCTCATATTCAACTCCTTCTGGTTGAATATGTGCTGGAGGCTCTTGTGATCTGTAAAGATTGTACACTTCGTACCGTAAAGGTAGTGTCTCCAGATTTTTAAAGCGAAAATCACTGCGCCAAGCTCCAAATCGTGTGTGGTATAGTTCTTTTCATGTACCTTCAGCTGACGTGACGCGTAAGCTATAACTTTTTGGCGTTGCATCAACACGCAACCCAATCCTTGACGCGAAGCGTCGCAGTATACCACAAAATCATTCGTACCTTCTAGTAGTGCTAAGATTGGCGCGTTGCAGAGCTTATCCTTTAATATCTGGAACGCTTCTTCCTGTTTGATTCCCCAATCAAACTTCTTATCCTTCTGCGTGAGGAGCGTCAATGGTTGAGCGATCTTTGAAAAATTCTCAATGAACCTTCGATAATAGCCAGCGAAACCCAAGAATTGCCGAATCTCGGTTGGCGTCCTTGGCGTTTCCCAATTCTTGATCGCTTCGATCTTGGTTGGATCCACGTGGATTCCATCTCCATTCACCACGTGCCCAAGGAATTGTACTTCTTGTAGCCAAAACTCGCACTTAGAGAACTTGGCATACAGCTGTTCCTTCTTCAGCAGCTCCAAAATGGCTCTTAAATGCTGTTCGTGCTCGACCTTCGTCTTTGAATAAATCAAGATATCATCGATGAACACTATCATGAACTTATCCAAATACGGCTTGCAAACTCTATTCATCAAATCCATGAACACTGCAGGTGCGTTTGTCAACCCAAACGACATGACTAGAAACTCGTAGTGTCCATATCGAGTTCTGAAGGCTGTCTTCGGGATACTCTCCTCTTGTATCCTTAACTGATGGTATCCAGATCGAAGATCGATCTTAGAGTAAAAGCTTGAGCCTTGCAGTTGGTTGAATAGATCATCAATCCTTGGCAGAGGGTATCTATTCTTGATCGTCAACTTGTTCAACTCTCTGTAATCAATGCACATACGGAAACTACCGTCCTTCTTCTTGACAAACAAAACTGGAGCTCCCCAAGGCGAGAAGCTTGGTCGGATAAATCCCTTGTCTAACAACTCCTGAAGTTGTGTCGACAGCTCTTGCATCTCAGACGGAGCAAGTCTATAGGGTGCCTTAGCCACAGGCGCGGCGCCTGGAACTAAGTCGATGTGAAATTCCACTTGTCTCTTAGGCGGCAATCCAGGCAAGTCCTCTGGGAAGACTTCTGGATATTCCCTCACGACAGGGATGTCTTCGATCTTCGGTTCTTCAGTTTTCTTATCTACAATGTGTGCCAGAAAGGCAACACATCCCTTCTGTAAACACTTTCGCGCTTTCAAGCAGTTAATAATTCTTAACGGCGTATCACGCTTCTCTCCGTGAACCACAATGGTCTCACCATCTTCGGTTGGGATACGAACGACCTTTTCGTGACAAACTATTTCTGCCTTGTTGCCTGATAACCAATCCATTCCTACTACCACGTCGAAGCTTCCCAACTGGACTGGTAGTAGATCCAGAGCAAACTCACGCTCTCCCAATTCGATCACACAACCTCTGATAACTTCATTGGCTTCTACCAACTTTCCATTAGCCAATTCGATCGAGTACGGAATATCTAATTTACTAGCGGCTAAACCAAGCATATTCTTAAACTCTAACGACATGAAGCTATAATCGGCGCCAGTATCAAATAAAACGGATGCATAGCGTTGGTTTACAGGGAACGTACCAGTGACAACATTGGGATCCTGGCGCGCTTCCCTTGCTTCAAGGTTAAATACTCTCCCACGAGCTTGATTTAACTCCGGGCAGTTCCTCTTGTAATGCCCTAGATCACCACAGTTGAAGCATCCGGATCTTTGCCCATTTCCACCAGCATTTCCCGCTTGATTGTTCCTCTGGTTACGATTCACAGCGCCCGCTTGATTAGCATTATTGACTCTATTTCCATCACCTCCATTGTTCACTTGTGGGCGATTTCCATTTCCGCCCCGGTTGGTGTTTCTGTTTCCGAATCCTCCCTGGCTTCTATGGCCCATAGTGGCCCAACAAGAGTCCTTCAAATGGCCAGTCTTTCCACAAGCTTCACAAACTTTCAAACCACAACAGCCAGAATGGTGGCGCTGGCAGGTATTACACTTGGGCTGGGCGCCCATGTATCCTTTTCCTTTCTTCCCACTACCAGCTGTAACCTGGGATGGCGTGCTCGATTCCCCTTTCTTAACCACACCGCTAGTGCCTTGCTTGAAGTTCGAAAACTTCCGCTTGTTACCTCCTGATGACTCCACATGAGTCTCTTTCTTCTTTGGCTCAGCTTCATCAAACTTGTTCAGGCGAATAGCTTCCTCTGTGAGAGCCACGCTCAAATCAATCGCCTCAGTAATAGTCGCAGGCTTGGAGGAGGTCACCATGCTTATGATTTGAGGAGCTAATCCCCAAATAAAACGTTCAATCCTTTTGAACTCAGGAGTGACCATGTAGGGTACCACATGCGATAAGTCGTGGAACCTCTGAACGTACTCTGCGATCTTTGGACCTTCCATTTTTAAATGCCAGAACTCTGTCTCCAATCTTTGGATTTCAGTGCGGGAACAGTACTTTTTGCGCATAAGTTCCTTCAGTTCGGTCCAGGTC
Source organism: Helianthus annuus (assembly GCF_002127325.2). Lineage (NCBI taxonomy): Eukaryota > Viridiplantae > Streptophyta > Magnoliopsida > Asterales > Asteraceae > Helianthus > Helianthus annuus. The sequence continues at coordinate 116,428 of NW_023395520.1, read as the reverse complement.
AGCGCGTAGGCAGCAGCTTCACCAAGTGTCTGTACTTGCAAATTCCACCAAGATAGGGCTCCATCCAAGAATAGCCCAGAGATATAGGTGACTTGCTGGTCTAGTGCGCATTTGCTCATGCGAAGAACAAATTCAGTTTTCTCAGCCCAACGAACAAAGGCGACAGCACCTCCTGTGCCATCAAAGTTGACTGGCTTGCAGTCTAGAAACTGCTTGTAGGTGCACCCTTCACGTACAGTATAACATGTGAACGGCATTAGCACCTTTGCTATAGATATCCAATTAGGTCATGGTATGTCTAAATGACTTAGTATTACCATGAGGTGGGTTGTTGTTGTTGCCAGTGTTGCCAGAGTTGCTTCCACTAATCCCTCCTTGAGAGGCGGCGTATTGTGCAATGGCAGCAGCGATGATTTGCTGGAGTTCTGCCTGATTGGTAGGCATTTGCGGTTCTTGACGTCTCGGTGGCATCTTCTAAAGATGTGTTCACGTCGGTCAGGCCATAGTAAAGCGCACGTATGTAGTAATAGTAATAGTACATAACATCTCATGTTATCAATATATCATTCACATATCATCTCTTGTCATCAAAACATAAATAATCAATCAAGCATCAAATATGATGAGAATACTGCGATTGCCATATATCGAGACCACATAGTAAGTGTATCAGTACATCACAGTGTCATACAATCATCAATCAACTAGGGGCTACATCACCCCTGTCCAAAAACTACATCAAATCAGTGTCACTACATCCCATGTACAAAATCAACAAAAGTCATAATCAGAAAGTAGTCTCCAAAAATGTTGTGCAGTCAAAAGCAATCGCGGTCCTCTCACCAACGTCTACCCAAACGGTACTGATGAGCTCTATACAGATGGCGGTGGAGGAGGGGGAAAGTGAGTGTAAAACAAACGACGTAACTGGAGCCAGTCCTCCTCCATGGCTCTCTGAGTACGAATGAAAGAAGCAACCTGCTGCTCTAGTGCAAAGAGGCGTGCAGCATAATCTGGGGGTACAGGTCGAGAAGGCTACAAAGGAGAGTGTGTCTGACCGTGACACTGGCATGGTGGCAGCTGAGCTCTCTCAAGCTCCTGAATGCGCTGCGTGTGTGACTCATGCTGAAAAACGAAAGACATCAACACGTCCTCAATAGTGTGCCCCACATGGAAGGGATGGTAGGGGTCAGTCGGTGGCATAAGCGGTGGTGACGACCAAAGGAATGGCGCACTGGTGGGATCAAAAGGTGCCACATGAAATGGGGAAACAGGGGGTAAAACAGGTGGAAACTGTGGCATGAAAGGGACAGACGTCGGCACATGCCCAAAGGGATGGGCCGAAGAACCCTCTCCAGGTCGCGCTGGAGGTGTAAACTGAGGAACTGAAAAAGAGAAATCAACGTGTCGTGCATCAGTGCTGTGAAGGGGGATAGGTGGAACATCATCATCAGCAGGAATCCACCCGTGCTTTGCGTGCTCATATGGTGGATCCATGTGTGCCGCGAACAGTGCATGCTCGGGCTCTAGTGGAACGGGATCAGGTGGGGGAGCAACAAAAGGGTGAACGGGTGCAAGGTGATCAACAGGATGGTCAACAGGTATATCAACAACAGGTGGGGGATCAACAGGATCAACAGCAACGACATGATCGCCCTCCAACAACGGAACATCCACAGGGTGATCATCAACAGGGGGATCAGCGATCACAGGCTCAAAAATGGGTGCGCCAGCATGAACGGGGTCATGCTCTATCACAGGGTCTAGAGCGGCTGCCTGCTCAGGGGCCAAGGCAGGCTCAGGGTCATCAAAGGCCATCTCGAAGTCAAACTCAGGGTCGAAGGGGTCAACTGGGTCAGCTGGGTCGACTGGATCATCCATAGGCTGATCCATCGGTATGAACTCTATATCCTGGTCCAGGTCGAATCCCGGAGGAAAGATAGGATCGGAATCCTCCACATCCTCGTGATCAAAAACAAAAGCAGGAACAGGAGCTACAGAGGATGCCTGGTCAGGATCTGAACCATGCGAAAAGTGCTGTGCGCTCAGAGTGTGGGAAGGTGCGGATGCCACAGACTCAAAGGAGTCTGGGACCGGAGAGTGTGCGGGTGACTCCTCTGCGGGAGCATCTGTGATCATCAGAAGATCGCCTGCAGGAAGAAGGGCCGCGTCCTGGATCTCATCCTCTAGAAGATCATCATCAATCAGATCAATATCGCCGTCAGCCTCGGCGTCAAGAAGTAAATCATACGCAGGATAAACAGCTAGGGGTATGGGAGCAGGAATCTCCACTAACGGTAGGTACTCAACAAGAGGGCCATCGGCGAGCTCATCAGCACCATCAGGTAGTGCGAAGGGCTGGAAGTCGTCCTCATCAGTGCTAGAAACGTCTGACGTGTGCACCTCGTGCTCTGAAGAGGCTAGGTCATCTGATACTACAGGTATGGGTCCAGTGGTGTCCGAATCGCCGGTGCAGGGCGAGGCCATGTGTCTGTATCATAAACACAAATATGCACAAATAATCAGTCATACAATCAGGTAAACACATAAGTCACCAAGTAAGATATCACATAATTCTCCTAGTCCCACTAGCCTCCCAGTCTCCAAGACTGACATTCCTAGTCCCACTAGCCAAATTCCTCCCCGTCTCTAAGACTGCTCTATCATCCACCTCGACCTCCTAGATCGAGCCCCGGCCTCCAAGACCGAGCCTCAGCCTCCAAGACTGAGCTTATTCTCCCTAGTCTCACTAGCTATCTACCTCGATCTCTTAGATCGAGCCTCAGCCTCCAAGACCGAGCCTCAGCCTCCAAGACTGAGCCTAATAATAAATAAAATGTGCTCAACATTTGTTTATAAAAAGGTTTTGGATCTGGACTTAAGTGGTATGCAGTAAAAATGTTTTCGTGAGAGCCCTAGTGATCATAGTCTAGACTCGAGAAGGAATCCTAGTTCGCTATGATCAGAACTCTGATACCAAGCTGTCACACCCTGGCTTTGCGGAAGCGTGGTTAATTTGGTGTGACTTCTTAATACCATAGCTTAACCATAACAAAGCTATATGAATTAAAAACATGCAAGATCATCCATTCAATTTAGTTTAAAATCCAAAAACAACAACATTGTTTTTAACGGGAAACACCCTACAACCTAAACATTGTTCAACAACACAAACACAACATAAACACAGTTTAAGGACTGTGACTTGTCCAGGAAAGAGTCACATTCCCTAAACCCCGGATGACCTCGTACTAGTGCAGCGGGAAAACGTGCCATACCGTGCCAGATCCTTTAATTCCCTGAAATACATGTAAGTTGAAAAATCAACAATAATGTTGAGCGAGTTCATGTGTAAGTGAGTAAATAAACCGTTGTTTGTGTAAAAATCCTGGTATGTAGCAAATAAGGAAAAAAGAGATCACCAATGGTTTGCAAGGCCATTGATATGTGTGAAATGCAAGTAGGAAGGCTCAAACCTAGCAGATTTATGCGTCGGGTACAAAGTCATCCCGAGGTCTGTTATGCTGGGCCTGGGACTGGGCTCGCTACACCCAAATAGATCTATCGCTCCTGCCCCTCGGTCCTACCCTGAGGATTAATGACCTCAAGTTTCCGCCTACCCATTCACATGATCTAAATAGTAACCCTCCTTATGCTAACCATACCATGTATAAAGTAATCATAATCAGAGTAACATGTATTTCACCCCCGCAGTTTAGAAAACTGAAAACAGTTAAGAGAAAAGGGGGACATGAACTCACAGTCGGTGCGTCTCTACCAAGTATACTCCAAATCAAGCAGTTGTGCAACGACATACATGTACTAACTCTATTAGACGGACGGCCGTGCCTTAGCTTTATGGTTTTCGTTTTAGGAAACAGTTAGACAACTATTTCGTGTTTACTTTTCGTATATACATGGTAGTTAATCTCCTTCCCAAGGATGGGGGGATTTAATACATGTGTGCTCGAAATATATTATTAAGTCTTACTTAATATATATTTATTTCCAATTCCAGAATATAAATATTTTTCTCAAAAAAAATATTATATTTTCATTTCACATAATTTCCCCAAAAATAATACGTCGACAAAATTACATGTTCATAAATATTTCCGTATAATGTGTAAGTTACGTTTTAACGATCGAGTGGTAATAGTAATTACCGGTGTAACTTATATATTTATTGTGAAAGCGTTCGTATTATTTTGGATCCGTTAACGTTTGAAAATATTATTTTTACTCTAAAAATAATATTTGTGTATTTTTCACAAAATAATCATAAACAATGTCGTGAAAATATATTTACTAAATATATATCTATCACGTTTAACTTTGTGAAAATCCCACCTCCGATATTTGTAAATAAAGTCGTGGCGAAACTTATATATTTTGAAAACATGTCAAAAAGTATTTCTAACACTTATAGTGAAAATAATTCTAAGTGTTAGATTTTTAGGAAAATTTCGCCAGAGTTTCCTCTGTAACTGGAGGTGGCCAAATCATTTTCTTTTACAAATCATTTCAACAACTTCTTTATTCGATCAAAACAATTTTCAACACAACAAACTAGTTAACAAAAATGTAATTCGTATAAATTTCATGAACTTGTAGTTTTCTAAAATTATAGTGTAAATCTCATCATTTTTAGCGGATCTTTATATAAAGCAATCCGATCCAGTAAAAACCTCGTTTTTAGAGAAAATCCGTCTTTACAACTTCTCGTCATTTTTACAAAAATTGTTATTTTGTCGAAACATTTGTGTTACGCAAGTGTTTACACACTTGTGTGTTCTAAAACCATTTTTGTTAGTGTAAGATCCATCTTTGGAAAACATGGTTTTCTCGACACTTGGTCCTTTGAAAATACCACTCGTAGATCCGTAGATCTACTAGTTTTAAACACTATTTTATAAGTAAAAACATTTTTACACAAGTTCATGATTCGTGTGTGGTAGAGTTTCACCTTTTAACCCTTGTATCATTCAAAACAACCTTATGTCATGATCCATGATCATGACCAACCCGGGTTAAACAGTGATCCGAGCTACCACAACATAGATCGGGTCCAAATAACCACACAAAATAAATACTACAACATTTACACAACTTGTAAGCTTTTAACCATCTTTTAAGTGCTTTCTAGTAGACTTTAATGTGTCAAATTGCAAGATTCCGAGTTTTAATCGTTACACAACATATTAACCGCTTCAAAATAGTTCAAGTAAAGGATTTAAGCATCATACCACTAGCTCGAGGCTAGGGAAGAATCTTAGCGCAAAATGAGAGGATAAAAGCTAGAGAAAGAGGTCCTTCGAGCTCCGAGTGCACCAAGCCTCCTAATACGTGACCCTTGAAGCTTGTATGTTCTTGAGATGTGAAGAGGGAACTCGAAAATTGGATGTATGGGGAGGGGGGTATTCGGCCGAGATATGTAGAGAGCAAGAGAGAGTAATTTTCTTGTGTGTTGGATTGTGAATGATCTAATGTGCCAAACTTGTTATTTTATAGACAAAGATAAGCTTAATGTCCAAAAGATCATGTGTCATCTAGATTTTATACATCTTGATTAAAATAATAAAAAGAAACAAAGTGTGTTCCCCCCTCTAGTTGGGGTCGGTTAGCAAGGGGGGGGGTCTAGTTCCATTTTAACTATTAGTTAGGTTAGTAGTTAAGTTAAGTAGGTTAGTTAAGTACTTAACCCGGTTAGTTGTGTGATGTGCTTTAAAGCGGGTGTTAGGGTGTTCAGGGACCCCAACTGGCTCAGAATAAGACAGATAATGTTTATGGCAATCTTTTCATGTCCCGGGTAAAGTCCGGTTGTTCGGTTGGATAGTAATCCGTTAAAGCGCTTAACAAAGCTTTTAAGTGTCGTTAATGCCCTTTTTAGTGACACAACTTATTCCTGACACTTTGGAGAGTGTCTAGTAATATTTTTCTCATGTTTTGGCACTTTATAGCTAACCAGAGGCTGAATTGTTCATTAAAGTGCTGTGTTTTGTGCTTAGTGTACGTTTTAGGCACATCCAGTCATTGTAACTTATTCCTAGGGACGCAGTTCTACAACCCTTGTATCCCTACACTCACTATGGGTGTAGTAAAATCTTTCTGGCTCCTACAGGCCTTAGAGACAGTGTCTGCCTGATGCTGGCTTTATCAGCATGTTCAATAGGTTATCCGTGTGTAGTGCTACTGTGCTTTTGTGCATCATGTTTGTCACTAGAGTTTAACATGTGAATAATGTAGTGACGGTAATCAAAGTATGATGCAGATATGTACAAGTATCAGGAATCAAGTAGCAGTTCATCAGTAATTTCAGTTAAGCACAGTAATCAAGCAGTAATTAATTATTAATTAAACCGTACGGATACCTGGTTTAGTGAGGGTTGTCACATCAGCTGTTTAAAAGAAGAGCAGAGCATAACCAAAACTCAACTCCAAACTATGGTAGAAAAATACCAAGTTTGCAGAAAGGAGTTGGAGTCTACCCAGATCACCTGTGAAAGATGGGTGGAGTCTTGTAAAGGGTATGAGGTTATGCTTGCAAAACAACTTGAAAGCATTGTCAAGTTTGGAATAGGACATAGAAAATATGATGAACTTGTAAACACTGCTGAAAAACAAGCTGGTTCAACTGAGATAATACCAACCAACAAAAATGGCCAAGAGGTTAAAATAACCGACAAACTTGGTAACAAAATTACTCTGGAAAGATTTGTGGGATCCTCAACTTTTGAGGAAATTGAGAAATACCAATTTAAACCCACATGGTCTGATGAGTGTGATATCCTGGAAAACTTCAAACCAATGAATTTCACAACCACTGATGGTGTAAAAGCTCCAAATGCAAGAATCATTCCTATCAAAGATATCCCAACAGAGGTTCAAAACTCTGTTGCAAAGGAATCTGAGAAAAGGAAGAAAAGAGAAAAGATTAAAAACTTGTTTTGTGATTTTTGTGAAAAGAGGAATCATCTAACAAAAGACTGTTTTCATCTAAAAGCACATGATCTAAACAAAACAAATGTCATTGTTCATGCTGAAAGCTGCACCATCTGTGGTAAAAATAACCACAAAACTAAGGAATGTGTGTATCTCAAAAACTTTGATGAAAAGAAGAAAGAGTACACTGCAAAAACATCCTTAAGTTCATCAGCATCAGCTGTTAAATTCACCAAGAAACAACCACTGTTCGTTCCTGTCCAAACTGCTGTCACAAAACAGTTGAACCAAACATCTGTTCAAAGGGATGTACAGGTGACAGATGCACCTCCTGCCAATCATTTCAGAAAAGGCAAAGAAAGAGCATCATACCAAAGGATTCCACACGTTTATGAGGCTTACAAAAGGCCCTCTAAACCCAAAGTGAACAGGTATCCTTTTGGTTATCAACAGATGATTGGTCAAGACCCCCAACAGTGGTTAGAGAAAAACATTCTCAAAAATGTTCAAACCCATGTGCTAACCACTGTCCATACATCCGCATCCATCCCAGGCACTGTTGAGACCCCATCCAAAGCCCTGTTGGCTTTGGAGACCTTTATAAACTAATCCTTTTACTTCATATGCAGGGAGCTTCTGCATGCTCAGATAGTCTTTGGTATGTAGATAGTGGAGGCTCCAGGCACATGACAGGATGTAAAGCCCTTCTTCAAGATTTCAAAATTCATGGAGGGGGTGATATATCCTTTGGTAATAATAGTAAAGGAAAAGTTCTGGGGTCTGGTACAGTAAGGTCTGGAAATGTAAAATTTGAAAATGTCAATCTTATAGACAATCTAAAATTCAACCTCCTGAGTGTATCTCAAATTAGTGATAAAGGGTTTGGCTCATTTTTTCACAAAGGATTGTTGTAGGATTGTTGGACCAGAAATGGTTAATAAGATTGAAGCAATAATCAAGAAAGGCACAACTAAACTTGTTGCTTAAAGAAGTGGCAATGTTTATGTTGTTGACATGTCAAAAGAGTGTCCCAGAGCTGATGCCTGTCTGTTCTCAGCTGCCTCTAACAAAGAGACAGAACTTTGGCACAGAAGACTGGGGCACACAAATCTTAAGACCATCACTGAAATCTCAAAAAATGGCCTTGTAAGAGGTCTACCACAAAAAATGTTTTCATGTCCTGAGCACTGCATTTCCTGTTTAAAAGGAAAACTGCACAAAAGCTCTTTCAAGTCCATTGAAGAGTCCAAAACAACCCAGTGTTTACAAATGCTGCACATGGGTTTGTTTGGCCCAGTTCAAGTCATGAGTCTCAAAAAGAAGAGATATAGTTTGGTTATTATTGATGACTTTTCTAGGTTTACATGGACTTTCTTTTTGCACTCAAAAGATGAAACTACAGGCATTTTGCAAGACTTTTTGACACAGGTTGAAAAGCAATTTGACCTTCCAGTAAAAGTCTTCAGGAGTGACAAAGGCACAGAATTCAAAAATAAGGAGTTGGATGCCTTCTGTGTGAAGAAAGGGATTGTAAGGCAGTACAGCATCCCTAGAACACCAGAGCAAAATGGGGTAGTCGAAAGAAAGAATAGGACTTTGATTGAAGCTGCTAGGACTATGCTTGCCGACTCAGGTTTGCCCTTGACATTCTGGGCAGAGGCAGTAAATACTGCTTGCTATGTCCAAAACAGAGTTTTAATCAACCCCAGGCACAAAAAGACTGCTTATGAAATTCTGTATAAAATCAAACCACTGATCTCATACTTTAAAGTATTTGGCTGCCCATGTTTTATCTTGAATTTAAAAGATTCCATCTCAAAATTTGCAGCCAAAGTAGATTGTGGTTATCACCTGGGATACTCAACCACTGCCAAGGCCTACAAAGTGTTTAATACACGGACCAAGGCAGTGGAGGAGACTTTGAATGTAAAGTTTAATGAACTCTCGTCAATGAAAATCCCAACAAATCCTGCTGATTTGTTTGATCTTGATAAATTCACTTTTGAAAATACTGCTGTCAAGACTAACAGTGCAGGGTCATCAGAGGATTCATCACCAGACTATGGATATGAGATCATCATTCCTTAAAAGTCTGCTTCAATGGGAAGAGCATCTGGTGTTCAAAACAATTGTCAAAGCTCAACCACTGCTACCTCAATAGTTGTTGACCAAAGTAGCCCCTTAACCCCTGCTTCTACCTCATCAAACACTGCTGACAAAAGTCCTCAAACAGTGGATCAAAGTCAGCATGTGTCCTCACCATTACCCCCTATGCCACCACCTTTTGAAGCCACTGCTGGTCATCAAAGTCACCAACAGTGGTTAGCTCAGATGATACACATCTGCAGCCCTCACCACTCAATGCCATTGTCCCATACCAAGGAGAGCTCATCTTCTTGAAATCTCATCCACTAGATCAAATCATTGGTAACATCAATGAAGGGGTGCTCACAAGAAAGCAATCCCAAAACATTTGTCTTTTTGCTGGCTTTCTATCACTCCATTAGCCAGTCAAGTACCAAGAAGCACTAAAAGACAACAGCTGGGTAGAAGCCATGCAAGAAGAGCTCCAACAGTTCAGAAGACAACAAGTATGGGAGCTTGTACCACTACCAGAGAATGTAAGTCCTATTGGCACAAAGTGGGTCTTCAAAAACAAAACTGATGAAAGGGGCATTGTTGTCAAGAATAAAGCCAGGCTTGTGGTTCAAGGTTACAGACAAGAAGAGGGTATTGATTATGATGAAACATTTGCTCCTGTAGCAAGACTTGAAGCTATCAGACTCTTTCTGGCCTTTGCTGTCAACCACAACATCAAGGTGTACCAAATGGATATCAAATGTGCATTCCTCTATGGTAAGATTCAAGAAGAGGTATATGTCTGTCAACCTCCAGGTTTTGAGGATCCATTTTATCCAGATCATGTCTACAAGCTAAATAAAGCTTTGTATGGCTTGAAACAAGCACCAAGAGCCTGGTATGAAACTCTTTCCACCTTTTTACTTTCCATTGGTTTCACCAGAGGCAAGATTGATAAAACACTGTTTTTAAAATGGAGAGGGAAGGATTTGATGATTGTCCAAATTTATGTGGATGACATCATTTTTGGAAGCACATGTAATAAAATGTGTGAAGAGTTCAGACAACTCATGACAGCTGAGTTTGAAATGAGTGCAATGGGTGAACTCCAGTGCTTTCTTGGTCTCCAAGTAAGGCAGCTGCAAAATGGTACTTTCATCCATCAAGGCAAATATGCCAAAGAACTTTTAAAGAAATTTGATATGGATGATTGTAAGCCATGTAGTACACCCATTGCAACCAATAAATTGGTCATCTCTGAAGATAAGGATGATTTGGTTGATTAGACCTTACATAGAAGCATGATTGGGTCTTTATTGTACCAAACTGCATCTAGACCAGATATCATGTTTGCAACATGTGTCTGTGCAAGATCCCAATCAGCCCCTAGAAAGTCAAACCTTATTGCTGTAAAAAGGATATTCAGATACCTCAAAGGTGCTCCCACACTTGGTATCTGGTATCCAGGTGATGGTAAAATTAAGCTTTCAGGTTTCTCAGATAGTGACTTTGCTGGATGTGATAAAACAAGGAAGTCCACTTCAGGAGGGTGCCAATTTCTAGGCAATTGCATAGTATCTTGGCAAAGCAAAAAGCAAGCAGATGTTTCTACATCCACTGCTGAGGCAGAATATATAGCTGCTGCAAGCTGTACAGCCCAACTGCTCTGGCTTCAAAATCAGTTACTGGATTTTGGTATCACTGCCTTGAAGACACCACTCATGTTAGACAGCCAGGCAACAGAAAATATCATCAAAAATCCAGTTTCCCACTCAACCACCAAACACATCGACATCAGACATCACTTTGTGAGGGATTGCTATGAAAAAGGTTTGATTTCTCTGCATCATGTTCCAACTAAAGATCAGCTGGCAGATGTGCTAACCAAATCATTAGACACATCCACCTTTGAAAGCTTGATCTCTAGGATTGGCATGCTAAACATGGAATAACAGGCAAAATCTTGTTTCTCTATGAATAAAAGCATTAAAATGTTTTCAGAAAATCAAAAATCCATCCTTAAAAATAGCTTAAAATGAAGTTTTCATTAAAATCCTAAAAGTCTGCCATAACCACTGATGGGTTCAAATGTATGCTCTACTTCAAACGTCTGTCCACTGCTGAAAGTCATCCCCTGTTCTCATTTTCCCCTGATAAGCACTGATGTTCAAAATCAGTGTTGTATCCACTACTGTGCTATCCACTGATAGTTAAAAGCATCCATTGTTCTCCATTACCATTACAACTACTGTCTTCACCGATTGTTTTCACAAAAAGTACTGTTCAAAAGTACTGTCCTTCATTTCACCAGGGGATGGCATGCGGACAGTACTTAGTGGTCAGACCTTTTGTAACCGCTACCACGTCAGCATTCACTTTTCCTCCATAAAACCCCCTTTCAAACCCCAAATAGGGTTTCACTGTCGAATTGAATTCTTAAAAGTTCTCTTCTCAAAGCAGTTTCCATTACATTTCATCAAATTTCTTCACAAACTCACTTTCGATTCTCATCTTCAAAATGACAAAATCGAAATCATCCGCAAAATCTTCCAAAGGGGCCTCTCAAAAGGCTACATCCACTGAAATCCCACATAAACCTTCTCACAATCTTCTGGGTATTCTCACAAAACCCGGCACCACCGAAATCTTTGATTCCATCCTCGATATGCTCAACGCATCAAAGTACAAAACTTTGTTAATTGCTGATGCACCCATTTACCTGCAAACTCAGAGAGAGTTTTGGAAAAATTGTACCCTTGAAAAACAAGGAGAAGATGTCATAGCCATTAACTCTACTCTGCAGAAGAAAGCAGTTCAAATCACACCGCAATCCATATCAGAGGTCTTTCAGCTCGATGATTAGGAAGGTAAAGTTTCTTTCCCTAAAAACGAGTTAAAAATTGACTTCATTGAGAGAGGGTATGCAGACACAATGATGAAGAGGGATACCTTACAAAAAGGTTTCTTCCCTCCTGCAACACGATTTTTATTCCATACCCTCCTCATGTGTGTTTCAAATAAAACCACTTCTTTTAATGAAATACCATTGAAGATTCAAAACCTGGGATATGCTATTCTTCAAGAGGAAAACTTTAATTATTCCCAGGTAATCTTCAATGATTTGGTTAAAAATGTTGAAACAAAATCATTTTTACTGTTTCCAAGATTTTTAAGTTATTATTTTGAGAAAAAATTCAGTAAGGATGATATTGCGGGAATAAACCAAGGTGACTCTTTTCAAATAAACAGCTTAACTGCTGAAACCTTTACAAGAATGTCAACACCTTGCAAAACACAAGCAGAGGTGCCTGAGCAGACTTTAGCAGCAAACACTGCTCCTCAGGTATCTGCTGCTGAGCCCACTGCTCAAGGTGATCAAGGTAGCCAAACAACTGCCTTGAAACCCACACCTAAAATCACCAAAAAGCCACAAAAAAGGAAAATCAAAAAACCCCCCAAACCCATCAAAAAGGCAACTCTGGAGGATGAGATACCAGAGCAACTGCCTGTGACAGCACAAAAGTCACAACAAACCACTGCTACTACTTCCTCACAGCAGTTGGTAAAAATATCTCAAACCCTAGCCGAAACTCTTGTTAGTGCATTCATGTCTATAGCCTTCGTCAATCCGAGCCGTAGCGAGAAACAGAAGAAAACGAGATTTATATTGTAATATTAGAGATAGATAGTCAAATAGGCAAGGTGGCATAATTGTAATAATGAGAAATCTCATTAAATGCCTTGGCCTATAAATAGGAGGCTTATGCCTTTGTTTTAGAACTTTTGCAACTTTGATCACTTTAGAGCTTTGGAGAATATAGGAGCTAGAGAGAGAAAGTGACATCGTGATTCAGGTGCTGTACGATTTCAAATTTCAATAGAATCACAGATTATATTACGTCTCGTGTGTTCAGTCACGTTCGTGTACGGATTCCGCACGTCACACGTTCGGTTACACAATCGTTTCGGAGTCAAAACCGGTCCTACAAGTGGTATCAGAGCAGGAGCTCGATTGCACTGATCCAACACACATTTCCGCTCGTGATTTCATCGATTTCAGATCCGGATTTCATCTATTTCTTCATCTTTTTCATATTTTTCACGTTTTTACTGATTTTCATCAAATTGAACGGGTTTTTACGGTCCAAATCGTCTGATTTTTTGATATATTGTGCGAAAATACCTGATCTATAACCCTACCAAGTTTCAGATCAAAACTCCTAGCCGTTTAGGAGAAATCGAAGTTTTTCGGTTCGATTTTGCGTCAAAAGATCAGTGGTTTCGCTTATACGGCAGAGGTTTCGCTTATACGGCTGAGGTTTCGCTTTTGTGGTTCGCTTATTGTGACATATAATCAGGTTCCGCTTATTCGAACAATCATATTCCGCTCATAAGGTTCCGCTCGCAGGTTCCGCTTATTTGAACCAATAGAGTTTCGCTTATTAGTCATCTCGGTGGTTTCGCTTATAACTGTCATCGTCATCATATTGTCTGAACATTGGTTGTCGGCCATTTTCAAAAGGATAAAACTTTGAGCAGTCAACATGATAAAGTTTGCATGTGAGATGTGTTGAATGTGTCAGTACCGTCCAAAAGACCCAATGGTATTTGGTTATCAACTATTGTTGTCACGTGTTTATGTCAGTGTCACACCCCTAAAATCCACCTGCGGAGTATCACCGCTTGGGAGCGTGACTGACCAGGATCAAGCCACCAATCATATAGAACAACGTAAAAAGTAAAAGTAATTGTCATTTAACCAAACCAATCCATATGAAAGGTGTTCCAAACATAAGTATAATAACAAAGTTTAGCGGAAGCGTATGAGTAAAAGCCCAACATAAACAAAGTATGTAATGACATAATGTTCAATCAAAGCAATCACGGTCCTTGTCCACAACGACCGCGCCTCCCCATGCAAGCTCCATGTATACCTAACGACCTGCAAGGCATGTAACAGAGAGTCAACAACTAGTTGAGCGAGTTCACAGAAAGTAAGTTTGTTATAGTAAGTTCCTTTCGTAACGTGTGGCTCTACTGGGCCGATAGTATGTTCTATTGATGGGGGCTTCCCATAATTGCATATACACTAGACTATTTGTAACCATAAGTGTTCGTCTTACCGAGAACAGTAGTACGTACAAGTTTACGTAGGTTTTACGTAAGTGTCCTTCACAACCGAGGACAGGGGTACGCGGGGGTTTACGTAGGTTTTACGTAAGTGTCCTTCCTGACTCCGGAAGACAGTAGCATGTGTGAGTTTACGTAGGTTTTACGTAAGTGTCCTTCCTGACTCCGGAAGACAGTAGTATGTACTTGTTTACGTAGGTTTTACGTAAGTGTCCTGCTTAACCCGAGGACCATGGTAGATAGTCTAGTAACCGTGTAAGTACGAGAAATTGTTCAATCCCATCATTCAACCCATTCCCTATCCCCGGGAATCCCATGCCTTGGTAAAGAGTGTGAACTCACCTTGGTTTGCTCGGTATGTTATTGCTTCTAGTATTAATAAATAGTTAGGCCCGTTACACACGACCTAAGGTACATTGCACATAAACTTAATATAAGTGTTTACATTCAATTAGGGTTTACAAGTCCTTGATGTCCAAGCAACCGTGATTCGTGTGATAGTTGTGTACAGAGTGACATCACATAGATTGTTCATACATACAGTATCATCCAGTTACATACAGTAGCGTACATTTATATACCGTAATATACAGTAGCATATACAGTAACATGCAATGTGTTCTTCTTTCAGGGTTTTGAATCAGCATTATACGTAAACTCAGATCCCTATATCACATACAAACTCGGAACATATACATCATATGAAATTCGGACAAGGCATCATCATAAAGGTCGGACAAGGTTATCAAGCATAAAAATCGGATCATATAACAAGCCAAAAGTCGGACCAAGCATTCATGTTACACAAATTCGGACCAAATTCCTCCTTGTGAAACTCGGACATACATAAACATCACAAAGGTCGGACCCTAGCAACATCATAAAAGTCGGATCCCCCCCCCCTTAACATTCAAAAAGTCGGACCACCCCCTTAACATACAAAAAGTCGGACCAAGTCCCCTTTACAAATTCGGACCTTGTGGGATTTATATAGTTCGTACCATGTGTGTGATATCTAAAGCTCGGACAGGCTCACCTCTCAAAACTCGGACCTTGTGTCCTTAATAAAAAGTCGGACCTAGTGTCCTTGTTACAAAAGTCGGACCTAGTGTCCATGTTACAAAAGTTCGGTCCCTTATATGCTAGATCAGAAGTTCGGACCCTTACATTAAGATTACAATATTCGGACCTTCTAACTTGTATAAACATTCGGACCATCTAACAATCATTCAAAAGTCGGACTAGGGTAAAACTCAGAGTTTTCAACATGCGTGAATTCCAAAAATCATTTCACAGAATCAATGGAACAGTTACGTTTTCAGAAGACTACGATCAAAAACCCTAATCTCATACTTTGGAAAAGCTGTAATCAAATCAAATCAAACAATTCTAGCATATCAGACATCCTATTATTAGGCATTTGATTAAGCAACTATTCATAACAATTTCACAATAATCAGAATCAATCAATAAACACAGAACTATTGTATGTAGAACTAGGGTTTTTGCATGAATCACATAACCAATGATTGACAACAAATAATCATTAAACAATTACCTTGGATTGATTCTAGATGGAGAGGGAGATCAAAAGTGATGAAGAGCTTGTGCCAAGAAGATGATTGTAGAGAGAATTGTAGAGGAATGTTGCAGTAAGTATGATGATTGTGAGAATGATTAGGGTTAAGGGTTTTGTTTTATTTTCACTATTAACACTAAACACCCTTAAGTATTATCTATTACATAATACATGCACAAGACATACAATTTACAGTTTCATCACCAAGTTCATGTATTTGACAAATCTTTCGTAAATAACACATAACCATGCACAATCACAATTCACTTTATCGAACCAAAACGTATACAGTTGCAAAGCAAACCAATTGTGCAAGTAAACAACTAAACAAACAGTGAACGTGCAATAAATGCGAAAGTGGAATCTCGAAAACTCGAGTTGTCACAGTCAGCTCGTTGGCCTTTGTGAAACATTAAAAGCAACAATTTAATAGATCATTAATTCAAATTAGAAGAGGCCCAATCACAGTGAAGTACAGTCCACTTTAGTGTTGGCCCAATCATAGCTGTTGTGTTTTAAAGCGGCCCAATCACAAAAGTTCAACATCAGTTGTCGATTTTGTGGATGTCTGATTGTTTGCATCATTTTTGTTGAACATTTAAAAGATCATTTGAGAGGCCCAATCAGATTCCGAGATAGTGTGGATAGTTGCATGTGATTGATTTAATTTGGTTCAGTATTCGATACATTTGAGGGTCAAGCACATTTGAGGGCCTTAGATAACCTTGAATGTGGAAGAAAAATGGTGATCTGTGGGTGGTGTGTGTTGGCCGAGAGGTAGAAGAGAGGACGGAGATAAATGGTTTTAAATTTGAATTGTGAAATGATAAGGAATAACATCCTATGGTTCTTTCTTATAATCTCCCAACATCACATTAACCATGGGATCATATGTTTTTAGCATCTTTGACTAAACAAGGTGTAGTCAACATGGAGCAAGGGTGTGGGTCGGTTAGGATGAGGCGGGGCGGGGGGGGGGGAGTGGGAGTAAGTCGTAAGTTGTTGGAAGTTAAAGGGCGAATGATGTAAGTTAGATGCTTAAATGTAGTGTTATAAGTGTTTAAGTGTTTTTAAGGTTTTTGGTGTGTTCCATAACAACCCTCGAAAATGCCCTAAAAACGCTTCGTAATCGCAAAACCGGACCCGTGTAACATTTATTTTAACAACAAATTAAAAATTCAAAATTTTATACTCGGTCGCGGGCCGCGACAGACACACCCTTGTGTCTCGCGGGGCGCGAAAGGCCTTTGGTTGACCGGACACTCTTTGCGCCACGTGGCAGATCTAGGGTGGTGATTAGGCAACCCTAGCCGTAGCTAGGGTGCCCTCGTGGGCCGCGTGAGGAGCAAGGGGGTGGGTCGCGGGGTGCGGGGCGTGAGAGCCTCCGAATTCACGTATAAATAGAGCAGTTCAGCTGCCTTTCAATCTCGCTCAATTCTCTTTCTCTCTTTACACATATAGTCCGAAAATACCAATTAAAATACCCTCTAAAACATGAAGCTCTGCCCCGTTGTAAGTATTTTAACCCCCGATCACTAATTCGTTACCCTGCCCGATTGATCTAGGACCCATCAACGCATGTCAAGGCGCTGCCTGACTAAGTTCGTTGGGGTTCTGTCTCGTGATGTATGGCTAATCTGATTTAGATTATTTTACTACCACGCGTGCATTGTATGTTTTCAATAGAAACTCAAGAAAATAATAAGGAGGTATTTCCAGGAAGCCCGTAGAAAAAAATAAGTTCGCAATGTGAGTCATTCTCTTTTTCTCACAGTTTGTGAGCCATTATTTCAAATGTTTTACAAAACCCTAAATGTTTATCAATTATAACTACAGTGATTAAGTCTTTGTATTCTACAATTGTTGCCAGTATTATAGGGTTTGTATACAGTACTTGATAACCTTCACAATTGGGCATGGTTATCCAATGTGTGATATGACCATAGTCACGTGCCCGTCGAGTGACAAGTACTGAACGAGTAATTGGGTAGATATAAACATTGTAATCGCTCTTAATATTGTAATATTATAAAAGCTTATTTTTATAAACTAGAATGTACTTGCCAGTATTTCTTGCTGATAAAATATTTTTAAAACGCGTTTCAGGTAACATGATGTGAAAGCTATTAGAAGCCAGCTATGGAGCACTGAAGACTCAAAGAAAGTACCTATAAAAGTTACCTAAATAAAAGAAGTTTATGTTTTCAGCAAGTTAGGGTTTATCCCTATAAAAAGATATTATAAATGAAATATGGGTTTATCCCATTTGTTTAACACAAAAGTTTGGTGTTTGAAACTCTGAAATTTATTTCCTAACTACGATACCACCGGCTCATGTCCGCTGCCAAATTAATAAACACCGATACCACCGGCTCATGTTCGCGGCTCCCGTTCCCGGGGTGGGGTCGGGGTTGCGACAGAAGGTGGTATCAGAGCCACTAGTTTAAGCCATTTAGGTGTTCTTTTAAATACCTAAATTTTAACCAATTGTGTTAGGAAATAACTTATGTGTTATTCTGTGTAAATATGTATATTATTATTTTATGTTATTTTGACAATTTTCTTAGTTTACAGCATGAGTGATCAGGGTACTTCTGATGCTTATCGTCACCTACCTCATTCTCCAACGAATGAAGGAACATCCCAGCCAACCTCCGGATATGTAGCCGAATCCAAGGGAATCTTTGTTTTTAAAGCCAATTCCGAAGAACCTTTTTCCCCCCTAAGAAACGAGGGTGGTTTAGTAGAGCCAAAGTAGAAAGGAGAAAAAGAATGAGAAAAGCCCAACAATAAGCGATAGCAAATAGAGCCAATTGAAATACCCAAAATCCTGAAGCCAGACCTGTATGGGAGGAGGAATTGGATAAGCAACTAGCTGACTTTTATATGTTTAGAAATGTAGAAGTAGAAATGGATCTCAACCAAGTAGTAGTACCAGACCGACAACTTCTACCATTATTCCCTAACCAACCCATGAATCTAGAACAAAACTAGGAGAACCCACTTCCAATTCCAACCTTTGATCCAAATGAGATACCTAGGATTCCAGCACTGAACCCTTTAGAACAGTGGTGGGCTAACGACTGGGCAATTCAGGAAGTATTGAATAACCCATATCCTTATGGAGAACCATAACCACTTTACCCTGAACCCGTACCAGCTCCAATGCCGCCCATGAGTCATGAGAATGTGGAAGAACTTAGCCACTATGGTGAAGAGTTGGTTGAGGAGGGAAACCAGATCCGCCAAATCAGAGAGAAACTCATCTGGAAATATGACGAGAGGGAGATGCAGTATTAAGAAGATAGGCGCCTAATATATAGAAATATATGTATGTATTTTCTATTATTTTGATAATATATATATATGCATCTATTACAAACTATGACTGAAACTTAAACATTAGTAATTATGCATCAATATAACTATGACTGAAACTTAAACAATAGTAGTTATGCATCAATATATATATATATATATAGTACCAAAAATAGCCTCACTAGAACCAGTATTAATCTCCTGTTACATCTGGGGATTAATCAGTGAGATCAAACATGTAGTCAAGGCAGCTAAACCACAAACCATATAAGAAGCAGTAGAACTTGCTAACACCTTGACAGATGAATTGGTACGTACACAAGAGGAAAATCAGAAAAAGAACCTAGCTCAAAAGATTTCCCAAGAATTACGCTATGGTAATTCTTATCGCGGTAAAAGAACAAGTTCTTCCTCTTCACCCTACTGTAAGTTCTGTAAAAGGAAGCACTCAGGAAAGTGTGCTGTGTCCTGCAAATTTTGCAAGTTCCCAGGACATAAAGAAGAAGATTGTAGGATGAAAGGTAGTGCCCGAGTATGCTAAAACTGTGGGGAAGTTGGCCATATCAAGCCGAACTGTCCGAAACTAGCTCTAGCGACAAACAACAAAGCAAAGGCAACAGAAGGACCTAAGAAGAATGCCAGAGCACTCGTTCTGACAGCCGAAGAAGCCAAGATGATTCCAGATGTGATTGTCAGTACGTTTTTATTAACGATGTTTATGCCAAAGTATTATTTGACTCTGGTGCAAACCAAAGTTTCATCAATACTTCTTTCTGCAAACTTCTCAGTCAACCATTAACTAAACTTCACCAAGACTGCCTAGTGGAGACAACAAATGGAGATTCTATTAAGATAAGCGAAATCCTGCAGGGAGCAAGGATAGAAATTTTTAACCATAACTTTACCACAAATCTTTTACCCATGAATCTAGCCGGATTCGATGTCGTGTTAGGAATGGATTGGTTGGTAGCCAATCAGGCACGAATATTATGTGATCAAAAGTTTGTGCAACTAAGTACGCCAACTGGTGAATAGATCACAATTAAGGGAGACAAACCAAGAAGGTCAACAAAGTTTATCTCTGTGATGAAAGCAGCAAGTTATGCACGGAAAGGAGGAATGGTGTATATGATTTCATTAATCATTAACACTAAAGGGAAATAATTAAAAGATATTCCCGTAGTATCTAAATTCTTAGATGTTTTTCCAGAAGAATTACTTGGATTACCGCCAGATCGAGAGGTTGAATTTAGAATTCACCTGATACCCGGAACGGCACCGATTACCAAAGCCCCTTATCGCTTAGCGCCAATGGAGATGTAGGAATTGAAGAAACAGCTTGACGAATTATTAGAGAAAGGTTTTATACAACCTAGTTCATCGCCATAGGGAGCACCGGTGTTATTTGCAAGAAGAAAGATGGATCGATGCGTATGTGCATTGTTTACCAAGAATTGAATAAGCTTACGATTTAAAAATCGTTACCCACTACCGAGAATCGATGACCTATTCGATCAAATTCAAGGAGCCCGATTCTTTTCTAAAATTGACTTACGCTCAGGATATCATCATTGAGAGTACAGGAAGAGGACATTTCTAAAACTTCTTTCAGAACAAGATACGGTCATTATGAATTTACTGTTGTGCCATTTGGTTTAACCAATACCCCAGCTGCATTTATGGATATGATGAACAGGATATCTAAACCATACCTGGATAAATTCGTAATTGTCTTTATATATGATATTCTAATTTACTCTAAGAGTAAAGAAGAATATGTGGAGCATTTGCATATACTTCTGACATTGTTGAGAAAGGAAAAGCTTTATGCAAAATTCTCAAAATGTGAATTTTGGTTACAAGAAGTGCAATTCCTTGGACACTTGGTTAATCGTGAAGGAATTCATGTGGATCCCACAAAGATCGAAGCAGAGTCACCTACAGAAGTAAGAAGTTTCCTTGGACTGGCATGATATTATAGACGTTTTATTCAAGATTTTTCTAGAATAGCCATTACATTGACCAAACTAACTTGCAAGACAGTTAAGTTTGAATGGGGACCAAAATAGGAAGAAGCATTTAGGATTTTGAAGCAAAAGTTAACCAACGCACCAATATTTGCTCTGCCAGAAAGAACTGAAGACTTTATAGTCTATTGTGACGCGTCTAAGTTAGGATGTGGACCTGTGTTGATGCAACGTCAAAAAGTAATTGCTTATGCCTCTAGACAAACTTAAGAAGCATGAAGAGAATTATACAACCCATGATCTAGAATTAGGAGCGATAATTTTTGCCCTTAAGATTTATAGACACTATCTTTATGGTAGTAAGTTTGTTGTTTTCACGGATCATAGGAGTTTAAGATATGTCTTCGGACAAAAGGTTAAACATGAAGCAAAGACTCTGGATGGAAATTCTTAGTGATTATGATTATGATGTCCAGTATCATGCAGGAAAAGCCAATGTAGTAGCTGATGCTTTAAGTCGAAAGTATCATGAAAAGCCAAAAAGAGCGCGTGCTCTCAGACTAAACCTGCAGGTAGATTTAAATGAGAAAATTAAAAAGATACAGGAAATAGCAATCAAGGACGATGCTAAAGGACTGAAAGGAATGATTAAGGAATTAGGAAAAGGAACAGATAGAATTTGGAGATTCCATAAAAGAATCTGGATACCTATTCAGGGGAGCCTACAAAACCAAATTCTGGAAGAAGCTCATAAGTCCAAGTATACGATACATCCTGGGAGTGACAAGATGTATCAAGACATTTCAAAAGAATTTTTGGTGGATAGGAATGAAGAAAGATATAGCAACTTATGTTGCAAAATGTTTAACTTGCTCACAAGTTAAAGCTGAACATCAGAAACCTTCAGGATTATTGCAGCAATTAGAAATGCCAATTTGGAAATGGGAATTGATAACAAAGGACTTTGTTACTAAATTACCCAAGACATGAAAAGGTAATGATACAATCTATGTGATTATAGACAGATTAGCCAAATCTGATCATTTCTTACCAATGAAAGAAACTTTCAGTATGGAACAGTTAGCTAAGCTGTATGTAAATGAAATAGTTTCATTACATGGGATACCTTTATCTATTGTGTCTGACAGAGACAACCATTTTACTTCTCATTTTTTGACAAGTTTCCAAAAAGCAACGGGAACCAGATTAAAATGAAGTACAACTTATCATCCTCAAATGGACGGACAAAGTGAAAGGACAATCCAAAAAATGGAAGATATGCTTAGAGCTTGTGTAATTGATTTTGGAGGAAATTGGGATGATCATTTACCATTAATAGAATTTTCCTACAACAACAGCTGTCATACCAGCATCAATGCTGCACCATTTGAAGCACTTTATGGAGGAAAATGCCGAACACCAGTATGTTGGGCAGAAATTGGAGAAAAATAATTGTCAAGACCTGAAATCGTGCAAGAAACAACTGACAAAATTATTCAAGTCAAGGAAAGACTCAAAGTAGCACGAGATCGTCAAAAGAATTATGCAGATAACAGATGAAAACCATTGGAATTTCAAGTTGGAGATAAGGTATTTTTAAAAGTCTCACCATGGAAAGGAATTGTAAGATTCGGTAAGAAAGGAAAGCTAAGCCCAAGGTATGTTGGACCTTTTTAGATTATCAAAAGAATAGGACCAGTAGCTTATCAGCTATAATTTCCAGAAGAAAGATCAAGAATCTTAAACAGAAAAGATTAGTTCTGCTCAAAGTGAAATGGGATTCGAAGAGAGGACCAGAATACACATGGAAACTGGAGTCAGAAATGCAAAGGAAGTATCCACACCTATTCCAGTGAATCTCGAGGACAAGATTTAAAACAAGGTAGGGGAGGATATTGTGACAACTCGTATTTCAGAACCCATCTTTGTGTTTAATGTAATGTATGTGGACTTTATGTGACTATATGAACTTTGATGATTAAATGAGATGTTATGTTATTACGATATGTGCATGTATGTATGTAGTTGGATTGCACAAAATAAACCAATCGCACAAGCCTTTGGGCTTGGGTCCCTTATTACTCTCGGCCCACACCCTTTTCTGTGAACCCGAAACCAATGGGCAACCCATGATGGGTTCGGCCACCCACCTATTTAAACTAAGACATACCCATTAGTGGGGGTTTGTTCTCTCATTAGTTGCAAACACAACACACACACACAAACCCTAGCTCTCTCCTCTCTCTCGAAGCCGACGGCACACGAATCCACCTCTTGAAGCCCTTGATTCGGACCATCCTCACACTATTTGTAATCGGTTAGTGTTCTTATTATTGGTTATGTGTTTTGATTGATGGTGTGATCGATGTGGTTCTACATGATAGCTTTAGGATGCTTTGTAATTGATTGTAATGGAATGTAGGGTAGTCATTCGGCTCACATGTGTACAATTAGATCATGATAGGAATTAATAAAGATGATTATTAATCGAATGCTTGCTAATCGGCTGATATGTGTTCATATGCGGATGACATGTAGAACTGTTATATTGATATGCATGCTAGTGATCAAGAGCATGAATCATGTAAATATGTTTAAGTGTTTCGATTATTATTCATGTGTCATTCATAATTAGGGTTCATGAGAAATCGGTTGGAATATGCTTGCTTTGATCGATTATAGCAAACTTGGAAACTGTTAGTGTGTTTTGATTAAATGGATGTATGTTTGGTAATTATTTTGGAGAATTAATTGTATGCATGTAACTGATTCCCTAAATCATGGCCACATATAACGGATCGCACAAGCTTCCCATCGCACAAGCCTTTGATCGCACAAGATCAGATCGCACAAGATCTGATCTGATCGCACAAGTGTGATCGCACAAGCTTGGTACAACCGATAAAGCACAGGGTACTGTTTAGTTATGCATGATCGCACAAGACCTTGTGGATCGCACAAGACAGTACCGATCGCACAAGGCTTGAGCTACACACAAACTATTTGACCTGTATTACTGTTGGGCCTTAAAGCCCAAATATCAATCGCACAAGATACATTGTAATCGCACAAGGCTATAGCAAACACATAAGATTATCAGAATCGCACAAGTTGTTTATTGGGCCGTATGCATGTTGGACTACTTTTATTATATTGGGCCGGGCAGTGTTTGGTTTCAACGATCCACTCGCACAAGATGTTAGTGGACTTACAATTCAGCCCAATACATTCTAATCGCACAAGTTGGGCTTTACGTGTGTAACTAATGTGCTTGACTATTTACGTGTTTACCATGATCTATACGTGTTCGTAACCTGTTAACTTATGTGTGAACATATGTGCCATACTTGAACCTAGACCTGACTTGTATGGTAACCATGTTAGGACGTTATTGACCACTCTCAGCTCAAGTAACCTTTTCGTGTATCTGCCGAGCAAACCAAGGTGAGTTCACACTCTTACCAAGGCATGGGATTCCTGGGGTAGGGAATGGGATTGAATGATTATAGATACAGCTAGACTAGTAACACATGGGAAGCCCCCACTAATCTTCGCACACATGCCAGAAGGGCCGCGATACGAACACTAATCTTCGCACACATTCCTGTAGGGCCGCGATACGAATACTGATCTTCGCACACATGCCTGGAGGGTCGTGATACAAATACATCTAGTCTAGAATACATGGGAAACCCCCACTAATCTTCGCAAACATGCCTGGAAGGCCGCGATACAAATAAATACCATACATGTTTTACAAAACGAACATGTGAATTACGAAACGAATACTATAACTAAACAACCAGCTGTGAACTCGCTCAACTTTGTTGTTGATTCGTTGTTACATGCCTTGCAGGTCAATAGGTACTCATGGAGCTTGCACTGGGAGGCGTGGTTGTTGTGGACATGGATCGTGGATGCCATGTTAAACATTTATGACACTTCAAACTTATTACTTATGTTGGGTTTTACATTATTGCTTCCGCTACACACTTGATTACGTTTTGGTTTTTGAACACCTTTCGTATTGATGAATGATTTTTTACTTATTACTTATAATGTTCAATATGATTGGTGGCTTGATCCTGGTCATGTCACGCCTCCATGCGGTGATATTCCGCGTGTGGATTTTGGGGGTGTGACAGATTGGTATCTGAGCCAGGTTATAGAGAACTTGGTTTTAATAAGGGGAAAATGTTTTATTAAAACCAGACTATAACCTGTACAGTGCTCAACGATCCACAACGACGCTTCGCTCCACGTGCAAGACTCAACATTCTAGGTAATATGGTTATGTTTTATTGCCTACTTGCTAGTTACATAGAACTTTGCTCCTGGTATGCTTAGATTAACGTAACAATTATTGCATGAGAACACTTGTGTGCTTACTCTCTTCTGTCATCGCACTTTTGCGAACCCCTCTCACTCATGTTTCCCTTTTGGTATGAAGAACATGAGTGGATGCATTAACATGACTCAAGCCCAGTTGACGGCTCTGATCAACGAACAAGTTGCTGCGGCACTTGCAGCCGCACAGGCAGGAGGTCAACACGCACAGCAACCTGTTTGCACTTTCAAGACTTTCATGGACTGTCGTCCTAGCACATTCAGTGGCACTGAAGGAGCGATTGGACTCCTCCATTGGTTTGAAAAGTTCGAGTCCGTATTTGAGATGTGTGAATGCCCTGAGGCTCGCAGGGTGAAGTACGCCACCGGTACTCTCGAAGGCATTGCGCTGACTTGGTGGAATGCGCAAGTTCAGATGCTAGGGTTGGCAGCTGCTAACGCCACCCCTTGGAACGACTTCAAAGAATTGATCAAGCGGGAATACTGCACTCGAGATGACATCCACAAGTTGGAAGTGGAGTTCTATAATTTGAAAATGACGGGGTCAGAGATAGAGGCGTATACGAAAAGGTCAAATGAGTTGGCCATCTTGTGTCCAACTATGGTGGACCCTCCTATCAAGCGAATAGAGTTGTATCTTAAAGGGTTAGTACCAGAAATACAAAGTCATGTGACATCGGCCAACCTTGCTACTATCCAGGATATCACACGCCTTGCTCATCGCCTCACGGATCAGGCAGTAGAACAGAACAGGCTGCCTAAGCGTATCAGTGCTACTGCTACCGCTACCACTACTGCCACTCCTAGTGACAGCAAGAGAAAATGGGATGGGGATTCCAGCAAGGGTTCGACTACAGTTCAGTCCCAGGCACAACAGCAGCGAAAGACTGATAACTACCAGAGTCCTGGTCAACAATCTTCTGGTAGTCAAAGACAGGGTGGATACCAAGGAAACCTTCCTAAGTGCAATACGTGCAACAGGCACCATAGTGGTCAGTGCAACCGGGGTCGTTGTCAGAGGTGTCTCAAGATGGGTCATGAAGCTAAAGATTGTAGGAGTTCACGGCCTGCGAATCAGAACCAGCAACAACAACCACCAGTTCCACGAAACCAGCAACAACAACAGCAGCGAGGCAACAAGGGATGCTATCAGTGTGGTGCTGAAGGCCACTTCAAGCGAGACTGCCCCCAGTTAAACCAGAACCAGAACAACAACAACAACAATAATCAGGGCAATGGGAACAACAACGGGGGAAACAATGATAACAACGGCGCTAGGGGTCGTGTGTTCGTGCTGGGGCAGGGTGATGCAAGGAATGATCCTAACGTGGTGATGGGTAAGTTCCTTCTCGACGACTTTTATGTTACTGTATTATTTGATTCGGGTGCAGATACCAGTTATGTGTCATTAAAAGTTAGTCAAATACTTAAACGTGCACCAACTCCTTTAAACGCCAAGCATGTCGTAGAGTTAGCTAATGGTAAGAGTCTAGAAGCCTCACACATAGTCAAGGGTTGTAACATCGTTTTAGGTGGTCAGACCTTCTCTATCGATCTCATTCCTATAGTTCTGCGTAGTTTCGACATCGTCATTGGGATGGATTGGTTATCCCAACAGCAAGCAGAGATCCTATGCAAGGAGAAGATTGTTCGTATTCCCCGTTCTGGTAAAGAACCTCTCGAAGTTCAAGGCGACAAGAGTGGTGTTAGTGCACTACGTCTATTGACTTCGTCTTGTATCATGTAATAGGATAGGATAGAATATCCAGTGCACGAGGTTCGAGAAACGAAAGTTGGTGGAATAGAATGTAGGTCCGCTTATATGGACATGGTCCATAAGAGCGAACCTGTTTAACACATAGGTCCGCTCATATGGTAGACCAGATAAGCGAACCAGCAACTAACTCATAGGTCCGCTCTTAAGGTGTTCCTATAAGCGAACTATCCACACTATAAATGGTGCACATGTTGGTTCATTTGGCACGGTTCTGAAAATTGTAACGAAGTGCTGCCAGTTTGCTTTCAGGTTGTAAACTTTGTCAGATCAATAAAGGAAAGCATTATATTTAGTTTGAGCGTCTGATTCATTGATTCCGCCTTTGAATTAGATAAACAACTCTTCTGATAGACTCATTCAGGGTCAACAACGATCCAACAAGTGGTATCAGAGCACAGGAGGAAGAGTTTAGCTCAAATTGGATCCGTTTTCTGTCTTCTACACCTTCTTTTTCGATTTGGACAAGTTTCCACGGTTAAAATTGGACAAATTTTTCACAGAATGTGTATTAGTGGATAATAACAAATCCTTGAAACTTTCAGACTAAAATTCAAACTAAAAATGGACAAAATGGACAAAATAACCTTCGGTTCCAGGTTCGCTTTTTCGGACAAGAGATAGGTTCGCTCGTAAGGTTCGTTTTGTGATACTAGATTTGCTCCAAAATACCTAGATCCGCTTCAGAGGTCCGCCTTTAGTGTCACAGTCTGAGTAGATACGCTCAAAAAGTGTAGGTTCACTCGAACTTACTTATCAGGTTCACTCATCAGGACAAACCTGATCCGCTTATCTGAACATAGTTAGATTTGCTCGTGTGTCAAATTTGTCAAAGGTTCGCTTCAAGGACATCAAGAAGATTCGCTCGAACGGACATTAAGTAGATCCGCTCGAACATACATTTTAGATTTGCTTATTTGTACTGTCCAACAAGGGTTCGCTTATTCGGTCATTTTGGTTGGTCCGCTCATTTGTTCAAAGGAGTCTCGCTTATTTGTCCAATCTGGTTTCGCTCATACGTTCAATCTGATTTCGTCCAAGTGTCAAGATCATTTCACGACAATCGAGTGTCAGTGTATTTCAAATTTCTTGATATTGTTTACACTGATTAAGTTTGTTTGGTTGCTTTCAGGTGATTAAAGATGTCGAACAACGGTGAAGAGTTCTACAACACATTCTACAATGCTTTCACTTCCGAATCAACAGATAGAAGATCTGAATTGAAAGAATATTCAAAAGAGATTTTAGAGAATTTAAAGTTTGAGAACATGTACGGTAGTCAGCAGAAGCCACCAAAGCTAATGAAAGTTGAAGACTATAACTGGTGGAAAAACTGGTTTGAAGGTTGGGTAAAAGCTTTCGCTCCTGAAAGCTGGTTAAAATTAGTGAGTGAATATAAAGCACCAGTGAAAGAAGGAGGAGAGTTAATAGATGAGAAAGATTTTACTGAAAAAGATATAAAAGAGGTTGTGGCTGAATATAGAATGATAACGTTGATCAAACAGTCAGTGAGAGAGGATATTATCTCGTTACTTGAACAAGAAAAAACTTCAAAGAGATTGTGGGAAGCATTAGAGAAAAAGTGTGTTGGTAGTAATGAAATTGTCAAAAACAAAAAGAAATTGTTGGGTAGAGAGTTTGATTTATTCAGTTGTATGAAAAATGAATCTGTATGTAAAATGATCGAGAGATTTGGACATCTGAAAATGGAGTTGGCCAGATATGAAATCAAATATTCTGATGAGATGATGGTGGATAAATTGTTTGATTCATTGCCCAATGATCAAGAGTGGCAATATTTTGCTCTTATGCTGAAAAATACAATCAAGCCAGATGATTTAAAAGTGGATTTGCTGATTGAAAGGCTTGAAAGCCATGAGTTGGAGATAAAAAGATCCAAAGTCAACAGTCCAGCTTATCAGCAGAATGTGGAACTTTACTACAGAGGAAATGCACCACAGGCTGGATCTCCAAAAACAGCATTTTCTGCAGAAAGTTCAAACTCAGTGAACAATGAAAGTCTTCACAGTGGTTTTCACAGTGGATCTTCTTCAAACACCTCAGACCAATCTGCTTCAAAGAATCTATTCCAGTGTAATATCGCAGTTGATTTGAAGAATGGGCAGGACTTCAGCGAAGAATCGGCGAAACAACAGATGGTTTTCTTGGCATCTGTACTGGAATCGTATGAAAGCCTCGTTGCATGGAAGATTGGCAATACCAATTTGACGAAAGAAGAATATGATCAAATAGACCCCGAGGAGATGGAACTAACGGATATAAGATGGTGCATGGCCAGTGCGGTTCGTAGAGCACAACGGTTCATGGAGATCACGGGGAGGAAGTCAATTGGTGGACCATCTACCAAGCTGGGATTTGATAAAACCAAAGTGACATGTTTCAAATGCAAGCAAAGAGGTTCTACCAGAAAAATATGCAGTTGGATATGCATTTGTTGCAAATGATGATCATGATGCCTGGTGGCGAAGAGACAGTGCGAGATGGGAGATTAGAAAATTGAATAAACCATTTCAAGAAGCACAAGGAGCCAAGAGATGGAATGAAGAGTTGGAGTGTTACATGGATCCACAGGGTAATCCAGTAACTGATCCGTCAAAAGTGGATTTTGATGATGTAACCAATTTGTTTCCAAGTGAGGGAACTTTCAACACAAGAAGGCTTTCTGATAAAGGTTATCTGCCAGATTTGATGAACAAGTTAAAGGAGGTTTTTGAAGCAAGTCTACCGAAGGTGGTAGAAATGAAGAAGAGAAAAGAAGAAGAATTGAAAAAGATGATTGAAGAAGTAAAGACTGTTGCAAAGCTTGCTGTTGAAGAGGATCAAAAAGCTGAGGAAGAACAGAAAAACAATGAAGGAATGGTGCTGAAAGAGATTGAAGAAAAGAATGAGAAGGTGAAGATTGTCAGTGATGATGGTGCTGATAACGAGAAGATACAAGAGATGAAACAGACAAAAGCAGCTGAGCACGCCGAGGTGTCAATCACTGAGGTAAATTCTGATTCTAAAATCTTAAAATCAATTGAACAATGCAAGAAATGCATGGAAACATGTAGAGCTTGTATTGATAAAGATGAACTAATAAAAACAAAAGATAATGAAATGAACAAACTTGAAAATGTTTTAAAAATGAAATGTAAAGAAAGAATTGAAACAGAAGAAAGTTTAAAATTAAAAGTTGAGAAGTTAACACAGAAATGTCATGATTTTGTAGAAGAAAATAAGATTTTGAAAGAAAAATGTGCCGCAAAATGTGTTGATTGTGTTGAGAAAGAATCTAAATTTCTTGAGTTACAAAAACAATATGATTCTTTAAAATGGTCGAGTCAGAGAGTACAAGAAGCTTATGATACTTTGAAGAGCCAAGTCAAAAGTTTTGATCAAAGACTGTCTGAAACTTTAACAACCAAAGAAATGTATGAAAGAAAGTTTAAAGAAATGAAAATTGAATTGAACAAGTGTGTTGATGAAATTGCTAATCTTAAACAAGTCTTGGCTGAAAAAGAAAAGATTGTTACAAAACTTCAAAGTTATCATAACTCTTCGTACATTCTCGAACGCATTTTCAATATCACACCGGATAACAAAGATACTGATAATTGCAAAAAGGGTATTGGTTCAGAATTTCATCAGGTACCACCACCATTGAGAAACAATTATACTTTTTATGATGAGGAAAAGGTGGCAAAGGGTTTGAACATAGCTGACCAATTACCTGAAAGTATCGATGTGACTTACACCAAATCTGATGATGCTGATGATTCAGAGGTGGTAAGTAAGGTGGTTGATAGTGTTTTGAAAGATGAGTCTACAAAAGGTAAGTCTGAATCACAGGATGAAGATGAAGGAAATCTTTATGATGGATATCTGAAAGACACAAAATCCGAGAAGAATTTGAATGATGATTCAAAAGGATTGATTTATACCATGATTGGATCGGACAAACTATTCTTAGATGTTGTTTTCCCGATTCAGAATGTGATTTCAGAGAAAATTGACAAAGTTTTCAAGATGGTTGAAATTGAGAAATCTGAAATGTCGAAGTTTGCTGGTAAAGGTTACAAAGATTCGTATAACAAACCTGGTTCTAAGAAGAAAAACATGAAGGCTGGTTTGGGTTATAAGAAGAAACAAAATCGAAACAAAACTGAAATGCCAAATTTTCAGACAAAAATGAGTTTTGTTCAAGGAAAAAGCTTCACAGAAGAAGAAAAACTCAAAATTGGACAACAGTCTAATGCAGAGTTTGAGGCTATGAAAAAGAAACAACAACAGGCCAAGGATGTTTCAAAGAAAGTGTGTTTTAAGTGTGATCAAATTGGACATATTACACGAAAGTGTCGAAATCCAAAACCTGTTGATGTTGAAAAACAGAAATCTGAGAGTGTGAAACCAAGGTCAACCAGATTTGATTCGAGACAAACTTGGAGGTATAATACAAACAAGTTTGCTTCAAATCAAAATTTGAAATCAAAACCAAACAAGTTTAAGTCAAGACAGACCTGGAATTCTCACACACCCAGATTGAGAACGACACAGAGTTGGAGAACATCTGTTGATATGACAAAACCTCAAGAGTTTTGGAAATCTAAAAATGTTGTTCAAAATCAAAAGGTTCAGAAAGGAACGAATTTTTACAAAAGAGGTACTCCAGGAGGTCAAGTGTGGAGTGTTAAGAAACATATCAATTCGATAAAAGAAGAAAAAGTTGAGGTTAAAATTGATGATGTTTTTGAGAAAAATGACAGGAATTATCCGATTTTACATGGAAGAATTCATGTTCAATTACCTGAGTCTAAACAGGCTTGGGTTGCTTTGTTCAAATGATCAAATTGTTGTTTGTGCAGGTGCTCAATGGTGCTGAAGACTGTGAGATTGTTAGTTGGAGCAGCCTGGCACAGGAAGAGGTTGAAGAACCCTGGTTTTGGTCAAACAGGGAGTTTGTTTGTTGTTTTGTGTAACTGTGCGATGTTTGATGTTATTTCTGTTTGAAAAAGTATTGACTGGATACGCCAAAACTCTCATGGCTGAACAAACATGATTACTGTCACAGATTGAAAAACGGTTTTCTAACTGTCAAAATCAATGGGTTGTAAATCATGGGGGTACTTGATAATAGATTTTCTGCAAAACAGAGCACTTTAAGCAGAAACTGGATGGCGAGACAAAGCTATCAGTATCGGTTTGTCAAATTTTCTTTAATGATTTTGCATTTTAGGGGGAGGAAGATTGTCAGAAAATACAAAAACATTAGAAAATTTGAAAAATACAAAAAACATGACAAAATTAACAAATTTTGAGTTGTGCGTAAAAAGAGGAAATGATAGTACATCAGTAGATAGTTACAGTATGCTAAAGAATTGTAAAGAATTAATAAGCGTTAAACAGTCTCACTGAT
This sequence comes from Helianthus annuus, assembly GCF_002127325.2. Lineage (NCBI taxonomy): Eukaryota > Viridiplantae > Streptophyta > Magnoliopsida > Asterales > Asteraceae > Helianthus > Helianthus annuus. The sequence goes on along the minus strand of NW_023395520.1, from coordinate 83,876 downwards.
GATATGTCGATAGGTTTTTATACACTTAGTAAACTTTTTCGGGATATAAACCTAAATTCAAACACTTGCTTATTTCGTGGGGAACACTACTTGAATATATAGGTAACCCCTGAAATCTCATTTGAAAGGTCTCATATTCTGAGATACTAGGTCTTTATACTTAGTGATATCTGGGGTATTATTCCGGGACTTCTGCTGTATGGAAGTACTGACCTAGTCCCCGAATAATACTTTCTGCAAATGCTTGAAACACAGCATCGCCCTCAGCAAGCTGATGAAAGAATAAAATTGATAGTCGCTGCTGTTGTAACAAAAAGATCCTCTAAAGGGGACACACCAGAAAGTCGAAGCCGTCATCTCTCTGCGTATACGGAAGTATCGACCTGAGCTCTCACGGCCCTCGCATCTAACCCCTTACAGATATCATCTGTGGTATACTCACCTGTAAGACTGAATATCTGGGATTCTGGATACGGGAGTATATTCAAGAGGTGGGACACATGAATGAGTTTAAGTTCTTAAAACATCTAATCTGTATCCTGAATCAGTTGAAATTTGTATGAAAATTTAAGTGGATCAGTATATCGACAATCTAAGTGAATTGTTTAATTCTTAAAGTGAAATTAAGCTCAATGGTACTTGTGACTTGTCAAAAACTGATATGATTCTCTGACGCATACTCAAACAAAAATATTATCTGTAAATATGTTTGTACATATTTCTTTACTGCTTTATATTTTCAAAAAATACAAAAAGATTTTGATTTCTGCTTTATTTTCGACAACCGATGTCTGAAATGCTGAGTTTCAAAATCTAAGTAAGCTGATTGTGTTTCTGAAAATAAAACAAGTTCATTAATTTGAAACTTGAAATTTCTAGAAAAGTTCAAAAAAAAAACAGTTTGTGATATCTCCAAGGTCATTAATTTGGACTTGGATGATAAACTGTGAGGGAGTTTGATTCTTTAATGCTGCCATATCTGTTGAGTTGGTTGATAGGGGGAGTAGATTCGAGAATTTGATTAATGGTTTCAAAATGTTGTTACTTATCATTTGTATGAGTGATTGCAGGAAAGATCCAGACTACGATCCCGAGAGCCGAGTCTAAGGGGGAGTCTGAAGACAAGCTGAAAGTGAGGAAGAGCTTGTAACCGGAAAGCTAGGTGTCGATCCTTAAAAGCACGAAAGCTTGACGAGAGGGGGAGCCAGCTGACAAAGGAAAAGTTGATGATAGAGCTAATGATGAGATCTTGGTGAAAAAGTCAAAGAGAGAAGATGATCAAAGAGAAAGATTGAAGGATACTTACATTGTTACAATCTGAACGAGATGGCAAGATGATCAAGACTGAAGAGGTGGCATAACAGAGAATGGTCACTGAAGACTTCGTCAATATCCGAGGGGGAGTCTGTTAGTGCACTACGTCTATTGACTTCGTCTTGTATCATGTAATAGGATAGGATAGAATATCCAGTGCACGAGGTTCGAGAAACGAAAGTTGGTGGAATAGAATGTAGGTCCGCTTATATGGACATGGTCTATAAGAGCGAACCTGTTTAACACATAGGTCCGCTCATATGGTAGACCAGATAAGCGAACCAGCAACTAACTCATAGGTCCGCTCTTAAGGTGTTCCTATAAGCGAACCATCCACACTATAAATGGTGCACATGTTGGTTCATTTGGCACGGTTCTGAAAATTGTAACGAAGTGCTGCCAGTTTGCTTTCAGGTTGTAAACTTTGTCAGATCAATAAAGGAAAGCATTATATTTAGTTTGAGCGTCTGATTCATTGATTCCGCCTTTGAATTAGATAAACAACTCTTCTGATAGACTCATTCAGGGTCAACAACGATCCAACAAGTGGTGCCGTGGTCGGCATCATCTCCTTCCTGAAGGCCCAGAAGTGTTTACGAAAGGGCCACACCGCTATCTTAGCACTTGTTACTGACACATCAACAAAAGAGAAGAGGATCGAGGACATTCCAGTAGTACGCGACTTTCCTCAGGTGTTTCCTGAAGATTTACCTGGGCTACCGCCTCATCGCCAGGTCGAATTCCAAATCGAGCTAGCTCCTGGAGCAGCACCCATAGCTCGAGCACCGTATCATTTAGCTCCATCAGAACTGGATGAACTGTCCGCGCAACTGCAAGAACTCTTGGATAAGGGTTTCGTACGTCCTAGCTCTTCGCCTTGGGGAGCTCCAGTGTTATTTGTGAAAAAGAAAGACGGAACCTTCAGGATGTGCATAGACTATCGCGAACTCAACAAGGTGACAGTGAAGAACCGATATCCTCTTTCGCGTATTGACGACTTATTCGACCAGTTGCAAGGGTCGAGCTACTATTCAAAGATTGACCTGAGGTCAGGCTACCATCAACTGAGAGTCCGAGACGAGGACGTCTCCAAAACAGCATTCAGAACTCGCTACGGCCACTACGAGTTTCTGGTCATGCCATTCGGATTAACAAATGCGCCTGCAGTCTTCATGGACCTTATGAACAGAGTGTGCAAGCCTTACTTAGATAAGTTCGTTATAGTATTCATCGACGACATCCTGATCTATTCTAAGAGTCAGGAGGAACATGAGCAGCATCTACGGCTCATATTGGAACTCCTTCAAACAGAACAATTGTATGCCAAGTTCTCAAAATACGACTTCTGGCTTCGTGAAGTCCACTTTCTAGGCCACGTGGTGAACAAAGATGGGATTCATGTTGATCCATCCAAGGTAGACTCGATTAAGAATTGGCCTGCACCTCACACACCAACAGAAATTCGCCAATTCTTGGGTTTGGCAGGTTACTACAGGAGGTTTATCAAAGACTTCTCGAAGATTGCGCAACCTCTCACCTCACTAACGCAGAAGGGCGTTACTTATCGATGGGGTAATGCACAGGAATCAGCATTTCAGCACTTAAAGGATAGGCTCTGCAGCGCACCTATTCTCTCATTGCCAGAGGGCACGAACGTTTTTATGGTTTATTGCGACGCATCCATTCAAGGTCTTGGATGTGTGTTGATGCAACGTGACAAGGTCATAGCCTATGCATCGCGCCAACTTAAGGTACATGAACGAAACTATACTACGCATGATTTAGAGCTTTGGAGCTGTTATTTTCGCGCTTAAGATTTGGCGACATTACCTGTACGGTACCAAGTGCACCATCTACACCGATCACAGGAGTCTCGAGCATATCTTTAAGCAGAAGGAATTGAACATGCGTCAACGTCGATGGGTCGAGTTATTGAACGATTACGAATGTGCCATCAAGTACCATCCAGGCAAAGCCAATGTTGTGGCTGACGCCCTCTGTCGAAAAGATACTACACCTAGGCATGTACGAGCATTGCAACTCACTATTCAGTCCAGTCTCCCAGCACAGATACGAGATGCTCAGGTGGAAGCATTGAAACCAGAAAACGTTAGAGCTGAAGCCTTACGTAGCTCAAGGCAACGATTAGAACAAAAGGAAGACGGCGCCTACTATGTAACGGGGCGTATTTGGGTCCCACTATATGGCGGTTTAAGAGAACTTGTAATGGATGAAGCCCACAAGTCTCGCTACTCGGTACATCCTGGTTCGGATAAGATGTACCACGATATCAGAACTACGTATTGGTGGCCTAGCATGAAAGCCCACATTGCGACTTATGTTAGCAAGTGTTTGACTTGTGCGAGAGTCAAAGTCGAATATCAGAAACCATCAGGCCTACTCCAACAACCAAAGATACCACAATGGAAATGGGAGGAAATTTCCATGGATTTTGTCACTGGCCTGCCTAGATCACGGCGTGGGAATGATACTATTTGGGTGATCGTGGATCGACTCACAAAGTCTGCACACTTTTTGGCTATTAAGGAAACAGACAAGTTCTCAACTTTAGCAGACGTTTACTTAAAGGAAGTGGTTTCGAGGCACGGGGTGCCCACCTCTATTATTTCTGATCGTGATGCACGATTTACTTCATAACTTTGGCAAGCTATGCACAAATCTTTTGGCTCTCGATTGGACATGAGCACGGCTTATCACCCTCAGACAGATGCGCAGTCTGAGCGCACTATCCAGACTCTAGAAGACATGCTTCGGGCATGCGTTATCGATTTCGGCAGCAGCTGGGAGAAACATCTCCCGTTAGTGGAGTTTTCGTATAACAACAGTTACCACACCAGCATTCAAGCCGCTCCATTTGAGGCATTGTACGGGCATAAATGTCGATCACCTCTTTGTTGGGCAGAGGTGGGTGATAGTCAGATCACGGGTCCAGAAATGGTAGTAGATGCAACGGAAAGAATTGCTCAGATACGGCAACGAATGGCGGCAGCTCGTGACCGTCAGAAAAGCTACGCTGATAAGCGCAGGAAACCACTCGAGTTCCTGGTTGGGGACCGAGTGCTACTCAAAGTCTCACCTAGGAAAGGTGTAGTTCGTTTTGGCAAACGAGGCAAGCTCAATCCACGGTATGTCGGACCGTTTGAAATCATAGGAAGAATAGGCAAAGTGGCCTACAAACTGAATCTACCAGCAGAACTCGGTGGAGTTCACAACGTCTTTCACGTGTCAAATCTGAAGAAGTGTCTGTCAGATGAGACCCTCATAGTTCCTTTGAAGGAGCTCACTATCAACGATCAGTTGCGATTCTTCGAGGAACCAGTTGAAATCACGGACCGGGATGTTAAGGCCCTCAAGCACACCAGAATACCTCTCGTTCGAGTTCGTTGGAACTCCCGTCGTGGCCCAGAGTTCACCTGGGAACGCGAAGACCAAATGAAACAAAAGTATCCCCAATTGTTAGCAAACAGTACAACCACCACTGAGGCTAAAGCTACTGCGGAATTTCGGGATGAAATTCCAAACCAACGGGGGAAGGATGTGACACCCCAGGAAAACCAGGAAACCATGCAACTCAACTAGCTTCCTCAGTGAGTACGTACCAAATTTCAGGACGAAATTTCTTTCAACTTGGGGATAATGTGACAACTCGTATTTCAGAACCCATCTTTGTGTTTAATGTAATGTATGTGGACCTTATGTGACTATATGAACTTTGATGATTAAATGAGATGTTATGTTATTACGATATGTGCATGTATGTATGTAGTTGGATTGCACAAAACAAACTGGTCGCACAAGCCTTTGGGCTTGGGTCCCTTATTACTCTCGGCCCACACCCTTTTCTGTGAACCCGAAACCAAAGGGCAACCCATGATGGGTTCGGCCACCCACCTATTTAACCTAAGACATACCCATTAGTGGGGGTTTGTTCTCTCATTAGTTGCAAACACAACACACACACAAACCCTAGCTCTCTCCTCTCTCTCGAAGCCGACGGCACACAGATCCACCTCTTGAAGCCCTTGATTCGGACCATCCTCACACTATTTGTAATCGGTTAGTGTTCTTATTATTGGTCATGTGTTTTGATTGATGTTGTGATCGATGTGGTTCTACATGATAGCTTTAGGATGCTTTGTAATTGATTGTAATGGAATGTAGGGTAGTCATTCAGCTCACATGTGTATAATTAGATCATGATAGGAATTAATAAAGATGATTATTAATCGAATGCTTGCTAATCGGCTAATATGTGTTCATATGCGGATGACATGTAGAACTGTTATATTGATATGCATGCTAGTGATCAAGAGCATGAATCATGTAAATATGTTTAAGTGTTTCGATTATTATTCATGTGTCATTCATAATTAGGGTTCATGAGAAATCGGTTGGAATATGCTTGCTTTGATCGATTATAGCAAACTTGGAAACTGTTAGTGTGTTTTGATCGAATGGATGTATGTTTGGTAATTATTTGGAGAATTAATTGTATGCATGTAACTGATTCCCTAAATCATGGCCACATATAACGAATCGCACAAGCTTCCCATCGCACAAGCCTTTGATCGCACAAGATCAGATCGCACAAGATCTGATCTGATCGCACAAGTGTGATCGCACAAGCTTGGTACAACCGATAAAGCACAGGGTACTGTTTAGTTATGCATGATCGCACAAGACCTTGTGGATCGCACAAGACAGTGCCGATCGCACAAGGCTTGAGCCACACACAAACTATTTGACCTGTATTACTGTTGGGCCTTAAAGCCCAAATATCAATAGCACAAGATACATTGTAATCGCACAAGGCTATAGCAAACACACAAGATTATCAGAATCGCACAAGTTGTTTATTGGGCCGTATGCATGTTGGACTACTTTTATTATATTGGGTCGGGCAGTGTTTGGTTTCAACGATCCACTCGCACAAGATGTTAGTGGACTTACAATTCAGCCCAATACATTCTAATCGCACAAGTTGGGATTTACGTCTGTAACTGTAGGACCGTTTTGAGACCTGACGAGTCGTTCAGAAGAGCGCTTAGACAGAATCAGAGGCGAAATTCATTGATTCGGTCTTCGTAAAGCTTGATTTCACTACTTAACTTCTCCTTTATTGATAATCTGACAAATATACAAGATTCGGAGACAAACGGACAGGGCTTCGCTGTTTCACACACAAACTGTTTTTAGAACCGCTCATATGACACACATATATATAGGCACCATGGTTCGCTTATATGGACATGTCCATATAAGCGGACCACTCATCATGTCACATAAGCGAACCACCTAAGTGACAGATAAGCGAACCTATGTATAAAGTGACTAATAAGCGGACCACTTTATATACCCTATAAGCGAACCTACCAAATACAAGATTTCTCGTTTTCCGTACACAATACAATCAGCCCTACCCTAAGACTCGAACGAAGATGTAGTCGACAGACAACTGCACCAACAGTAACTAATGTGCTTGACTGTTTACGTGTTTACCATGATCTATACGTGTTCGTAACTTGTTAACTTATGTGTGAACATATGTGCTGATGTGTGTAAAATGCAACATATAAAACACATCAATTAAGGCATAAAACTAACCCTTTTTAAGTACTAATGTTGGAAAAAGAGTGTTTTTGTCTTCCTTTTGTATTTTCAGGATGAAATGAGCTCAAAATCACAAAAGAAGCAAAAAGACCACTAATTCTACCATAAATACAAGAAAAGGAACAAAAGTAGACTGCCCGGACCCTCAACGGCACCTCCCAAAGCAAAAAGGAAGAAACAGAGTCTGAACACGCCCCGTGTCCAGCGAACACGGGGGCGTGCCCAGGAAGCAGCAGAAAAGACAAACCAGTAGAAGCTTCCATTGCCCACCACGGGGCCGTGTCCAGCGAACACGGGGGCGTGGTGAAAGTACAGCAGGCGCATTAATTGTAATTCGCAATTACAATTAATGAGGAGAGAGAGTGTCAGGCGGGCACGGGGCCGTGTCCAGCGGACACGGGGCCGTGTCCAGCCTTCTGTTCAGCCTATAAATAGAGGAGCTTGGCTTCATTCTCTCTCATCCCTTGGCACACCACCTCTCTCACACCTCATCCACCACCCACCACCACCATAACACCATCACCCACCACCATCATCCATTGTCCATCGTAGAGTGTGTGAGTCGTCTCGGGATCCAAGATTGATCGTAAGAGTTCTTGACAATCAAGGCCATGTTTGCCTAAGTCTCTTACATCACTTGGTGAAGACAAGTGTTTAGTATAATACTTTTTATTTTTAATCTTTTGCACTTTTTATTTGGTTTTGTATTAATGACTTTAATAACTAGTTACTTATGTTGAAGGTGATCTTTCCTTATCGTTTGTCCGTGGTGTCTTGGCATTATTTTACTGTCTATATAAAATAAAAGATTTTCACCATTCATATCTCCACGGTCTATATGGAGGTATGTTGGCTACCTGGTCGGGGGTTAAGGGAACGGTTTGGTAAGGGTCTTGCCCTTGTTCAGCGTTTAGAGGTCCTGCTTGGGACCTGGGTCAAATTTAGTAGGATCTCCTTCAATGCCTATGTATTGGATGGCGGGGATCCAAACTCTTTGACCCCCTCATAAGTTAACTACTATTAATACTATAACCCGGCTATTTAGGACTGTATCCCTGCTGACTCAGACTACTTAGCCGAGGGTAACGTCACCGCCAGAAGCGGGGCCTACCACAATTTGCATTAATAACTTAATTCATTATCTTTCAATAATCCGACCCTTTAGGATTGTATCCTTGCTGACTCAAACTACTGGGTTGAGGGTAACGTCGCCTTCAAAAGAGGGGCCTACTACAATAACTAAGATAATCTCTTAAACAAGTGCAAAAGTGCGAAAATAATCAAAGGTTATACTAATACACGTGTCGGATCCGAGTGATTCATCTTGTCTATCTGTTTTTATTTTATTTTTATTTTCAGCATTTAGTTAGTTTTTATTTTTCTTAGTTTAAAACATTTTTCTAACTTTTTGATTTGATTAGACATTGAGGATAAACCGGTATTAAAAGCTCTTGTGTCCTTGGACGACCTCGGTATCTTACCAACACTATACTACGTCTACGATGGGTGCACTTGCCCATATGTGTGTCTAGTGTTAGTGAGTATCGTGTTTTATAAATTTAAAACTCGGCTAAAAGTGTAAAAAGGGCTTAAATAAACATCTAAAATATACTACACTTCACGCACATCATGTGCCATACTTGAACCTAGACCTGACTTGTATGGTAACCATGTTAGGACGTTGTTGACCACTCTCAGCTCAAGTAACCTTTTGGTGTATCTGCCGAGCAAACCAAGGTGAGTTCACACTCTTACGAAGGCATGGGATTCCCGGGGTAGGGAATAGGATTGGAATGATTATAGATACAGCTAGACTAGTAACACATGGGAAGCCCCCACTAATCTTCGCACACATGCCAGAAGGGCCGCGATACGAACACTAATCTTCGCACACATTCCTGTAGGGCCGCGATACGAATATTGATCTTCGCACACATGCCTGGAGGGTCGCGATACAAATACATCTAGTCTAGAATACATGGGAAACCCCCACTAATCTTCGCAAACATGCCTGGAAGGCCGCGATACAAATAAATACCATACATATTTTACAAAACGAACATGTGAATTACGAAACGAATACTATAACTAAACAACCAGCTGTGAACTCGCTCAACTTTGTTGTTGATTCGTTGTTACATGCCTTGCAGGTCAATAGGTACTCATGGAGCTTGCACTGGGAGGCGTGGTCGTTGTGGACATGGATCGTGGATGCCATGTTAAACATTTATGACATTTCAGACTTATTACTTATGTTGGGTTTTACATTATTGCTTCCGCTACACACTTGATTACGTTTTGGTTTTTGAACACCTTTCGTATCGATGAATGATTTTTCACTTATTACTTATAATGTTCAATATGTTTGGTGGCTTGATCCTGGTCATGTCATGCCTCCATGCGGTGATACTCCGCGTGTGGATTTTGGGTGTGTGACTGATATCAACCCTCGAAAGTGCCCTAAAAACGCTTCTTAATTGCAAAACCGGACCCGTGTAACATTTATTTTAACCACAAAGTGAAAATTCAAACTCTACCTGACTAAGTTCATTGGGGTTTTGTCTCGTTATGTATGGCTAATGTGATTTAGGTTATTTTACTAACACGCATGCATTGTATGTTTTTAATAGAAACTCAAGAAAATAATCAGGAGATATTTCCAGGAAGCTCGTAGAAAAACATAGTTTGCAATGTGAGTCATTCTCTTTTTCTCACAGTTTGTAAGCCATTATTTCAAATGTTGTACAAAACCCTAAATGGTTATCAATTGTAATTATAGTGATTAAGTCTTTGTATTCTACAATTGCTGCCAGTATTATGGGGTTTGTATACAGTAATTGATAACCTTCACAATTGGGCACGAGTATCCAATGTGTGATATAACCATAGTCACAGATCCGTCGAGTGACAAGTACTGAACGAGTAATTGGGTAGATATAAACAATGTAATCGCTCTTAATACTGTAATGTTATAAAAGCTTATTTTTATAAACTAGAGTGTACTCGCCGATATTTCTTGCTGATAAAATGTTTTTAAAACGCGTTTCAGGTAACTTGATGTGAAAGCTATTAGAAGCCAGCTATGGAGCACTGAAGGCTTAAAGAAAGTGGCTATAAAAGTTACCTAAATAAAAGAAGTTTATGTTTTCAGCAAGTTAGGGTTTATCCCTATGAAAAGGTATTATAAATGAAATATGGGTTTATCCCATTTGTTTAACACAAGAGTTTGGTGTTTGAAACTCTGAAATTTATTTCCTAACTATGACCCTGATGTCTAATTTCCGTTGCCAAATTAATAAACACTGATACCACCGGCTCGTGTTCGCGGCTCCCGTTCACGGGGTGGGGTCGGGGGTTGCGACATGTTCTATCACCATAACTAGCTTCAAAAATATCAAAACTGTGTTTCTAGTCTATTTTTGGTGTTTTGGGTACTGTCCGGTTAATCGTTCGGTTGTCGGTTCGTTAAAGTGCTAAGTATTGAAATTTACAAGGTATGAAGTACCTTTTGTGACATGTTTTCATTCCCGACACTTTGCAAGTTATTCTGAATGTTTTATACCACTTTCTGCATGTTATTTTGATGTTCAAATGCTGATTTTTGCTGAATTATGCAGAATTCGGCGTTTAAAGTGTGTTTCGGACAGTTTTTAGTGCTTATATTAGCTTCCGGAAAGTGTTAAGATAAACCCTTGTTCACATACTTGGGTTTTATTATATTTTTTATGTTGGACCTACATCTAAGTCCTAAATCTATCATTTAACTACATACTGAAGCTGTGCTGACGCAACTTGTCTAACTGGTGAGTTTACTAATCATTTCGACGCAACGCTTAATGTATTGCACAATGCGATAAATGAAGTATGAAACATGCATGAATTCATATGTATAATATGCAAGCATATAATGTTGACGTTTAAACACATAAATGCATGAAATAAGTAGTTATTAAAATAGTACGAAAATTACCGGTTTCGTGCCAGTTGTCACATACACACTTTTTATTATTATTTTATATTATTATAGCAAATCAATTAGATTAAAAAACATTAATACTAATAAAATAAAAGATAGATAATATAAATTACATAATTCAACTTAAAAAGTAAATATTACATAATTAAAATTAAACATCAAACTTAAACATAATTAAACACAAATAAAAGGAAAAACATAACTAAACAAAAAAAAATCTTATTATTTGCCACGCCGAAACGTGTTTGAAGTTACATCCATACGTATACATGTAGTCAACGAGGGCCATTTGAATCACGTTGTATCCGTGAGCTCACCATCGTCGTTTTCCACAGCGTTGAAAAGCATCTCAAATCTTAAACTTTTCAAACGAATAGTCCTGAAACGTGAAGAACACTGTTGGAAAATCCGTCCCCAAAACGGTGTCGAGGGTTCATGAGGCGCATTGTCGATAAGGGTTGTGAGCCAAGATGTAGCCAACGCAATGTCCTCTTCTTCGGTCCATGGAATCATTGCCATTTTATATATTTTTTTGAAGAGAGAAATGAAAGGAAAAGTGAGAGAGTTTTGTGAGAAATGAAAGTGTTTTGTGTGATAAAAAAAATGGTAGAATGGGTTAGATTTCATAGGAGTTAAATTTCTTTAAAAGTATTTTTTTAAATAGCCGTCGGGGGTGGGGGGCAAGGGCCATAAGCGACCACCAACTAAAACGTGCCACGTCGCCACACCAATATCCACCACACCTGTGGAAAATCCATCGCTTCCATCACCACGCCGCCCTCCATGCCATATGCGGGTCGGTGTACCCGACGTGGAGAGGCATCCACGCCACAAACCTACGCCTGTGCCCGACGTGAAGAGGAATCCACGCCACAAACCTACGCTTACTCTGTGTAGACTTATTAACATCATCAATCTCACGTTTTAAACATAACTTAGATGCATGTGTCATAATATACTCACATAACTTTAGAAATTATTGCTTTAACCTAACTAATAAACTTATAGCAGTTAAAAATCACTTGATAAGATGATTCTCCTTTGTTTGTGATGAAACAATGGTTAATCGGGCAGGGTTAACACGCTAGTCTTGTCAAGAAGGGTTAATCCCTTCCTCTCGAGGATCGCTGGCTGGATCGCCTGCCGGTTGATCTCCTGCACAAGGAAACAAACTGTGACTCGTAACAAGGAGGATGGGGTGGGGGGTGCTCCTTGTTACCACTCTCCGGCGTGAGAATTAGTAGTCTGCTTGGGAAGCAAAGTATGATAGTAGTAGTAGTGAGAGAGTTGTGAAGAGATACCTCAAACCTGGTTTGGGGTTGGTATTTATAGCCGATGAGTGAAGGAGGAGGTGGATGGATAGACTGACGGCATGCTGCACCTTTGCAGGTGTGTCTGGCATGTCGGCTGTGGAGGTGACGCCACGTCAGTCTTTCGCTTATGTAGACCTGACAGGCGGCTGCCATTGGTGCTACTTGCTCTGTGGTGTCAGTCCCACTTGTTGAGTGTGCAGGATGCGGTGCGGGCCGCATCGCTGTTTGCGGTAACTGTAGACATTCCGGCTTCTCACTCTTTGATCAAGAAATACGCGAGATGCGGTGCCAAGCCGCATCGTCGTCCGTGTTGACTGTTGTTGTTATCCAGCTCCCTTGTATTGATAGAAGTGTTCACTGGATGCGGTGCTAGGCCGCATCGCTGTGAACGCTTCCGTTTTCATACACCAGATGCGGTGCTGTGCCGCATCACTATACCGTTCTCATATTCCAGGTGAATCCTCCTCCATCATTGGGCAGATTGGATTTAACCACTGTGTCGGCACTTTCCCGCACGGACACAGGTAGGTTGTTAGCTAGTGGGGGTTTTGATAAGAGTAATGGTCACTCGCGGTCGATGCTGACGCGAGATCTAGGACCATACCCCTTCGGTTTGAAATGTAAGGAGATAAAATTTTGTAAGGTGTAAGCGTAGATTAATTTAGCATTCGAAAAAAGCAACTAAAAATTACATTAAGTAATTTTGAGATGCTCCCAATATGTTACTGGTGGTAAGTAGGTCTTTTTGAAGCTCCAACCATATCAAAAGTCAGTTGAATTTTGCGTTGATATTTCAAGGGTTAATACACAATCTTTTAAATCTATCTAGTGTGAATTTTGTGAAACTTGAAACCATTATCAACGGATAGATCAAGAAGCCATCAATACGTATTTGAATTTTGCATTAATAGCAAGTTTTGAACAGGCTACAAGGGCCCCTAAAGTGTGGGGTGGGGGGTCTTTGGTTTGGGGAATTGATCGACAAGTGGCAGCTGTGGGATTTACAAGGTGTGCTGTGGTGAAGTGGGGCTGCGGCTGGGTGTGGGTTGGCGTGGCTTCGGATGGCGTCATCAGCCATGTGTAATTTTTTAGTTTCTTTTTAAAACTATTTAAAATTTCATTTAACTAAAATAGAATATTACATATATTTTTTTTAAAAACTACAAATAAAATTAAGAAAAACTACACATAAAATAAAAAAAAGCTACATAAAAAAAAGAATTAATACTTCAAGATTGGCACATATCATATTTTTATTCAGGTTTTCTTGTTTTATTTGCAACGTCAATTCCAATTCTGGGCCGCTAAGGTGATCGACGGGCATAGCGAGAAATTTCATATCCTCGTGTTTTTCTTTTAGAGATGTTTTTTATCGTATGCGGCTTGGATATTTTTCTTCATCTCGATCCTTTGTTGTTAGATGAAATTGAATGTGTCAATTTTCGTCCCAATTTCTTCCAACTGGTCGGTGTACAACCCTTTACCCGAGGCCGAGCTAGGGGCCGAACCCGATCTCCCTCTTTGAAGCCGTTTTTTTGACGTGTCTCTACCTGGTGGGCGAGGAGAATCATCAAAAGCATCCAAATTTGGATCAAACTCTTGATCACGAGCATCAGACTAAGCTTGGGACGAGTGTGTTCGTGCCCTTTTAGATGAAGTTGATTCGCTAGCAGTAGGAACTCTAGCTCATTTAGAAGCGTACCTACATACATCCCAACAATGCATGTACTTGAACTCGTGCTTCTTGTTGTCTCCGTATGCTATAATGGCATTCTTGATAAAGTCCGCCTCCGTTTCACCGCTCCTTGGCGAGTTCTTCGCCTTATGGAAAAAAAACGTTGAACGAGGTGACTTGTCTATTTATGTCACCCCACTTGGACGAGAGCTGTCATTTTCACGATACACCTCCTCGCTTTTCATTTGTGTATGAACAGATTTCTTAATACAATCCCAAGAATCTTTGGAGTGTTGTGAATTCCCTGTTCCAAAAAAATTATGCATTATAAAAATAAATTATATTAAAACTGAAAAAATAATATTTATATATAAAAAAATACCTTTAATCGGATCTTGCGATTCGTCGATATAACATCTTGCCAACACAGTCTCTTCTTGAGGCGTCCACTTTATTTGTGTTTGTTTAACGGCCGCTAGTGCTTTCTCTTCATCCGTTTTTTTTTCTTGTGACTTCCTTTTTTGGCCGGTTTGGGTGACGAACCACTAACATCTTGCGGTTGTGTTTCGGGTACGGAATCGGGTTGGGAAAGGTTAACGACGGGAATAGATGATTCGTCGTATGCAAAGTTAGGGACAGGGTGAGTAGACTAAACCTTTAGGATGGCCGTGGTTTGTTGGTTAACGGTTTTGTGGCGGGCTAGGGTTCGGGTTTTCTTGGTATCCAAAGGGGTTGTTTAGGTCGTACCGGCGGTTAAAAGGATGCATTGAAGAGGATGTGGGTTAAATTTATAAAAATATAGAGATAGAAAAAGTAGAGATGTAGAGAAGTTGTAAAAAAAATTATAAAAAAGGGTAGTATTTATAAAAAAGGGCTAGGGTTCGGGTTTTCTAGGCAGCTTCCCCCCCCCCCCCCGACCCAAAGCCGGGCTTCAAAGCCAGACTAGCGGGGCAATACCGTTGCCAACGCTGACACGGTGTGGGTTAGCCAGCGTTGCCTGGCATCCCTTGCCCCATAAAACACCCCACTCTCCATAGCCTTATTCCATTAGATTTGCCCACACCACATTAATGATTCGTTAAAATACACTTTTGGTGATAAATTTACAAATTAAGTGATTCTATTTAGTGTCAATGATTTATAGATCAAGTGGTGGGAGACATGCATTTCTTTTGGGAGATGCAGGTTTGATCTTCATTTAGTGCAGAGTGAAGCAATGCTGAACAATGATAGGAGACCTAGGGAAACCTAGTTTCGATCCTTGAGCCAAACGGATTTTACCAGTAATTTCACCGGCGTGTCTACGGGCGGGTGAGTTACTGGGTTTTCCCGGAATTAGTGGTGGACTCAGGTTACTATCGAAGTACTCCGTTTGGTTCAATCAGTGCCTCGAAAATGCTCAGAATTGATTCTGTTGGTCGTTAAAAAACTGATTCTATTAAGTCAATTATATTATATATATATATATATATATATATATATTGATTTCGAGGGACGATGAATAGTAACTTTATTTTTATAATAATATATAGTTTTTTTCTTATTTTATTAATTAATATATTATAATAGTTTATAATTATATTTACTTTTAATAACATATTTTTCTTTTTTTAAACATCTATTTCCTTTACCTTTTTTAATAATTGTTTTTTTTTTTATTTTTTTAACATAAGTTAATTTATCGATTAATTTGATACTTCTTTAATAAGTTACGTTTATAACTTTTTTCGAAAAACTTAAGTACGTAGTTGTGCTTGATTTATTTCCCTGACACTCCGTTGTAAGTTTTGTTAAAACGAGGTTATACTCAAAATAAAGTATTTATTTGGTATCATAAAGCAGTACGATGATAAACTAAATCGTTCTAATGGTTTGACTTTCTAAACAATATGTTTTATTTTCAAATCACGTTTGTTTTACATTATCATTTGCTCGGTTTCGTCGTAACGCACGATATGAAAAACTAGTATAAATTAAAGGTCAATATATGCACAAAGATTACATTTGCGGGTGTAAGATGTAAGAAGTTGCATTTGTGATGTGAGGAGCTCATTATATTTGGTTACTTTTAGAGCATTCACAATGGATCTTCCATATTTAAGGAGTGTGATATTTGTGAGAGTGATTGTAGATTGTTGTGAGAGAAGGAAAGAGAAAATTTTACTATTTGTAAATTTGAAGAAGATATTGTTTATTTCTATAATTTTATAATATTTTTTTAAGTGATTGGGAGTGAATAAAAGAGAAAAAAACTAATAAAAATATAAAAAATATTATTTAATTGAAAAGTAAAAAAAAAGATATTTTTTAGTGTAATGATCATACTCTCTTACTTTTTAGATTATTGTGAATAGTTATATTATCTTACTTTTTAGATATTTTGTTTTTTTTTTTCGAAAGAAAAAAGACTTTTGATTGTGAATAGTCATGTTATCCTACTTTTTAAAGTATTTTGTTTTTTCAAAGAATATACAAAAAAGGCGTAATATATTATGAATGAAGGGTGGAGATACAATAGAAAATTTATTTGGTCAGGAAGGCTAGGAAGTGATCTTAACCATCCATTAAGTTAATCAAGGGCTAAGATTAAATCAGGGAAAATTGAAAGGAAAAAAAGAGGCGCGTGAGTTTGTTCAAGGGCATTCTAGTCAATCCAAACCAATAGTTTCTCTCTCCTCCAATTCCCCCCATTTTTAAAACGTTAATAACTCTTTCATACGACATTATTTTTTTGTAAAAATTGCACCAAAAAAACGAGCGTTTTTTTATCTTTAAAACGAGTATACTATTGCTATATTTTTTTAAAAAAAAATTAAAACCTAGATGCGTAAAACGCAATAGAAAAACCACCAGTTACGTAAAACGCAATGAAAAAAAAACCTGAAAAATGACATTTTTCTAAAACGCAATGCACCAAAAACACAAAGAAATGACTTATTTGTAAAACGCAATGGCCAGAAAACACAAAAAAATGTGTTATTTCTAAAACGCAATAGCCTAAAACTCAAAAGAAATGTACTTTCTAAAACGCAATGGACTAAAAACACATAAAAATGTGTTTTACCTAAAACGCAATGCACCAAAAACACATAAAAAGGTGTTTTACCTAAAACGCATTGCACCAAAAACACAAAGAAATGTCTTATTTGTAAAACGCAAAGACCAGAAAACACATAAAAATGTGTTTTACCTAAAACGTAATGCACCAAAAACACATAAAAAGGTGTTTTACCTAAAACGCAATGCACCAAAAACATAAAGAAATGTCTTATTTGTAAAACGCAATGGCCAGAAAACACTTAAAAATGACTCATTCTAAAACGCAATGGACTGAAAACACCTAAAAAATGTGTTTTACCTAAAACGCAATGACTAAAAACACTTCAAAAATGTGTTTTACCTATAACGCAGTGACTAAAAACACTTTAAAATGTGTTTTTTCTAAAACGTAATAGCCAGAAACCACATAAAACTCTCTTATTTCTAAAACGCAATGGACACATAAAACTGTCTGGGAACTGTCTGTGACTGTGAACTGTCTGAATTGTCTACGAATTATTGTATTCGAAATGAGCCTATTTCTGGAAAATTAATTTTTCTGATGCATTTTCATTAGGGTTTAGGGTTTTTACAGCTCAACCCCAGCCAGGGGCTCTGCCCCTTGGACCCCGCTACCAGGGGTGCTGCCCCCGGACCCCCGCCATGATCGTAAAACGCAATGACTAAATCAAAAACCCAGATCGTAAAAATGAAATTAAAGAATCTCTTACATGGATCGAAGTGATTTCTTCAACAATTGACGAATTTTGAATGATTGAAACACTTATCAGCACTCAAATCGAACGAATCGAGTGATTATCTCCAAAATCACCGGAAAAAACGAGATTTTTTATGAAATTAAACTGGGTTTTCTTCAAAAAAGCTGAAGAACACGTTGATCGGGTGTTTGAATCATTGATTGATGATGAAAATTGCACTATAATGTAGTGATTATTGAGATAGAAAGTGAAGAAATGGTTGAAGATGGTGGGTTTTGAAAATGGTGGGTTTTGAAGTTACTGGGGTTTGAAAAGGAAGAAGAAAGGGTTGGATTGACTAAACCATTTTTCTTTATTTTAAATGTTGCCACATGTCCTAATCCAATTGCTTCCTACACTTCCTAGCCAAAATAAACTTCCTATTTGATCTTTTCCCTACGAGTGAATTACAAGTTTTGTCCTTTATCTATATACGAAATTGCAGACAGTGTCCTTTATCTTAAAAATTGACAAGTTTTGTACTTATTGTTTCAAAAATTTTCAGGGTGTCCTTTGGCCCTAACCCAGTTACATTTTTATGTTAAACCAGATCATGTGCAAGACACATAAGGTTATAATTGTCTTTTTACCCTATTATTTAAAAACACATCTTAAAAAATAAGAGTAAATTACAAGTTTTGTCCTTTATGTTTACATCAAATTGCAGGCGCTGTCCTTTAGCGCAAAAGTTGATGAGTTTTGTACTTTATGTTTTAAAATCTTGCACGGTTTGTCCTTTGAGCCTAACTCAGTCAGATTTTTTGGTTAAGTATGGTCATGTGCATTGCACATGAGGGTATACTTGTCATTTCACATTTCTAGGGGTTATTTTGTAAACATTTATTATTGAGGGACTCTATCTACAAAACTAAATTCTAAACTCTCTCTCTCTCTCTCTCTTTCATTCTCTGTAAATCTCAACTCACCACCACAACCTAATCCCTCTGATTCCTTTACTCTCTAACTTATCTTCTCCAACAAAGAACAACAGCACTAACTATCTCTGTCTCTCTCTCTTACAAAACCAATTTCCCTTTTTAATTTCAGTTTCTGCAATCCATCATCTCTTGATCCAAGCCCTAAAAATTCAAATCCACAAATTCAACTTCAGACCAAACCAAACAAACACGTATCACGGGTCATCTCAGCACTTTGATTTGGAACAAGACAATACTAAATCCAATAACAACAACAATCAATCGCATCTCGATCAGCATTTGTAGATCTAAATTCTTTTCATATATCATCGTTTCAAGCTTCGTTAATGGCGACTGAAGAGCCTATTGTGCCGACGGAGGTTACTTAGCCGGTTGTCGCTCCTGCTGATGTCACGCCGGAGGAAAAACCTGAAGTTAAAGCTGAAGAGAAACCGAAGAAGGTGATAGATATGGATAGGTAGCCGGAAACCCGACCCGAATCGCCGGTAGGTTACGGCGGAGATGTGAAAAAGTGTGTGCCGGTGGGTCTGATGAGTATAGTAACGGTGGAGTGGGATTGGGACGAGTATCGTAACTGGTTGAATGGTAGAGGTGGGTCGATTGGGATTAAAGATGCGGTGGTTAACGATTGGATGTTTTTGTTTTTGTTGTTGTGGTGAGGTATTTGACCTTCACACGGTTCTACTTCTTTTGTTTGATCTTCGTGTCCTTCATACGCATTTGGCATATGCTTGGGTGTTCTATAAATTCTTCTTTATTCACTGATGCGGGGTGGGTGGCGATGAAGGCTGAGGTGGGGTTGGTGGCGGCGGTGAAGGTTGTGGGGTGGTGGTGGGTTGACAGAGATTGGTTTGTTGTGGTGGGTTAAGATTACAGAAGAGAGAGAGAGAGAGAGTTTAACTTTCTTTTTTTATTTTTCAGTTTTTTTTATATACAGTCCCTTAATAAAAACTGTTTACAAAATAACCCTAGGAAGGTGAAATGACAAATATGCCATCATGTGCAATGCACATGACCATACTTAACCAAAAAACTTGACTGAGTTAGGCTTAAAGGACAAACCGTGTAAGATTTTGAAACATAAAGTACAAAACTCGTCAACTTTTGTGCTAAAGGAAAGCGCCTGTAATTTGATGTAAACATAAACGACAAAACTTGTAATTTACTCAAAAAATAAAATACTATCAACCAAATCTCTTTCTCTCTCTAAACAAGGAAACTCTCTCTCTACCATCATCACCACCACACTGAGAACAACCGCCGATGTTCCATAAATTGAAATCTAACATATACCAATCACCAAGATCCACAAAATGAACATACACCAATCCATTACTTTCTAGAAAATGAACAAAAAATTAAAAGCATCCATATCTTGGGTAAAACAGTTCAAATAATGAAAGCAGATTCTAATTCCTCCATTAACGTACGCAGGTATCAAAACAAATCACCGGAAACGCCTCTTTAATATCGCGAATCAGGAGCACCAACATCGATATTTTATAATAGAGATCTAGGGTTTGAGTCCGACAAAGATTATTTAAGGAGGAGGAAACCGGTGGTTGAGTCGGTTTCTTAAAGCGAAAAAAACGTGCCGTCTGATCGATATGTTTAGGAGTTCGGTCATTCAGATCTGTTTAGGAGTCCAGTCGCTTAGATATGTTTAGGAGTCTGGTCAGTCAGAGGGTGAACGACCGTGGTTGCTTATGGTGGCGATGGTGTTGACAGTGGTGGAGATTTGTGGTAGATGGGGTCGTTGGTTGTGGCAGTGGTGG
Source organism: Helianthus annuus (assembly GCF_002127325.2). Taxonomy (NCBI): domain Eukaryota; kingdom Viridiplantae; phylum Streptophyta; class Magnoliopsida; order Asterales; family Asteraceae; genus Helianthus; species Helianthus annuus. The sequence continues at coordinate 63,457 of NW_023395520.1, read as the reverse complement.
TTGGTGGAAGCGGTGCTGGCTGGTGGGAGTGGTGGTGGGGGTGGAGAAAAGGTAGATAGAGAGAGAAGTAGAGGTGGATGACAGCGGTGGATGGTGGTGCGAGGTGTTAGGGGTGGTGGGGTGGATTGTGGTGGTGTAGGTAGGTGTGGATGGAGGTAGTGGTAAGTGAAAGAGTGCAGAGAGAAATGAGAGAGAAAGAGGGTTTCTTAGAGCATTTACATCCTAATCATCAAATTATGTGAGGAGGGGTTTTTATATTATAAAGGGTATAAAAAGTGGTTGTGAGTAGAGGAGAGAGAAAATGTTACTGTTCATCTGTATATTTGGGGGGACACTGTTCACCCGTTATATTTTGAAAGTGGTTGTGAGTGGAAGTGAGAGAAAAAGGTAATGATAATATTATTTAATTGAAAGGAGAGAGAAAAAGTATTTGTTTTTAGTGGAAATATACTGATATAGGAGTTGTTTTTTAGTGGAATGTATGTATAATTTGATGGATTGGATGTGAATGCTCTTAGAGTGAAATACATGTGTATTTTATGTATAGTATAGATTTTTTAAAGTATTTTTTTAAATACTTGTGTATATAAGTTATGTGCACAATTTTGTCTTTGTAAATGTGAAATGACGAAAACACCCTCATGTATCATGCACATGATCTGATTTAACTGAAAAATGTAACTAGGTTAGGCCTAAAGGACAAAAGGTACAGGATTTTAGAACATAAAGTATAAAACTCGTCAATTTTAGACATAAAGGACACCGCTTGAAAAGGGGTATAAAGATAAAGGATAAAATTTGCAATTCACTCAATATATTATTAAGGTGAAGATATAATATAAAGTTTGTTTTACGTTGAAAGGTTAAGGAAAAAATAATCTTATCATCCATCAGGTAATTAAAGCTTAAATTAAATGAGTTAAACTAATTTGAATTAGAGAACTGTGAGTTTTTATTAAGAGTATTCTAGTACATCCAAGAAAATAGTTTCTCACTCATTCAGTTCCTTCTGTTTTTTAAATGTTAATAACTTTTTCATATGATATTATTTTTTTATAAGAATTGCACCATAAAAATGAACGTTTTTTTTATCTTTGAGTAAATTGCCAAAATCGTCCCCTGAGGTTTAGGCATGTTTGTCATTTTCATCCAAAACAACTTCTTTGTACATTATAATCCTTTACTTTTGGGATTTTTTTTTTCATTTTTATCCAGACATCTAATTTGCTTTATTTATTCTATCAAACATCTGGATTAAAATGGCAAAAAATCACAAATCTCATGGACGACTTTGGCAAAAAAAGTCAGAAATTTAGATGAAAATGACAAAAAATCCCAAAAGTGAAGGACTATATGGTACAAAAAATTTGTTTTGGATAAAAATGACAAACATACCCAAACCTCAAGGACGATTTTGGCGATTTACTCTTTATCTTTAAAACGAGTACAGTATTGCTATACTTTTGAAAAAAAAATTGAAAACTCATATGCGGAAAACGCAATTGACTAACAACAAAAAAATGTGTTTTTTTTCTAAAACGCAATACACTAAAACCACAAAAAATGTATTTTTTTTCTAAAACGCAATAGACTAAAAACACACAATTTTTTTTTCTAAAATACAATGGATTAAAAAAATGTGTTTTTCTAAAACGCAATTGACAAAACAAAATGTTTTTTTAAAGACAATGGATTAAAAACACAAAATTAAATGTGTTTTTCTAAAACACAATGGACTAAAAACATAAAAATGTGTTTCTAAAACGTAATGGACTAAAAACATAAAAAAATTCTAAATCTAAAACCTAATGGACTAAAAATATAAAAAATGTGTTTTTTTTAACGTAATAGTCTAAAAACACAAAAAAAAAAAGTTTATTTTTCTAATACGCAATGGACTAAAATTAAAAAAAATGTGTTTTTTTTTAATAAAACGCGAGGGACAAAAAACACAAAACTGTGTTTTTTAAACGCAATTTAAAAACCCAATTCTTAGAACGCAATGATTGACAAAAGATTTCTTACACAGAACAAAGTTGATTTCTTTAACGATTGACGAAATTTAAATGTTAGAAACACTTATCAACGAACGATTCGAGTGATTCTGTTCAAAGTCACAAGAAAAAAATTGAGAAATTGTATAAAATTAAACTGGGTTTCTTAAAAAAAAGTTGAAGAACACGTTGATTAAGTGTGTTGAATCATTGATTGAAGAGGAAAATCGCAATATGATGTAGTGATTATAGAGAGAGAAACTGAAGAAAAGGTTGAAGACGATGGATTTTGAAAATGGTAGATTTTGAAGATGCATGGAAGAGCAAGGGAGAAGATGAGATAAGATTGACTAAAATGTCCATACCTATGTTTTATTATTTGCCACATGTCCTTTATTTATTGATTCCTACACTTTCTACCTAAACCAAACTCGCTATTTGATCATCTCCCTATATTATTATCATTTTCTATATTCGTCGTTAATTAAGCTAATTGTATGTCGATCAATCCCTTGTAGTAGCACATTTTCAATAATTGTATTGCGTTGCGAGTTTTACATGAATTTCTTAACCCGAAGGCGACCCATATATATTTTTTTATTCGTGTTAGAAACACTAACTCTAACCAACACAAACTTAAAATTGTGTAACCCAAGCAAAACTTATTTAACTCATTTATCTAAATGTGTCAAAACAGGTATGCAATAATGAAGTTGTAAACATGTTAATCAAGCTGGTGGCTTGTAAATATGGGTTGAACGGCTCATAAAATGTTAATGGGTCGATATGTCTAATCAAACACATTGAACACATTAACTTAAGGTTTCACGTTGTTATATTTAGCCCGTTTAATAAACGAGTTTTGTTCTAGTTGACCTGATGAATCAAATGTGTCTCCTAATTAACTAAACGGGTAAACTAGAACACAACTCATTTGTAAACAAGTTAGATATAACTAGGGGTGCTCACAGTTTTGTCCAAAACTGTGAACACCGTTCAGTTAGGCATTGGTTTGGTTGCATGGTTGTTTTATTATTTTTTTTTTGTTAAATTTTGGTCGGTAGGTTACAAAAATTTCAGACCCAAATGAACGGTTTGGTTTACAGCTTCAAAAGTTTCAAACTGTATAAACTCATATCGGGCCATAGGATTTGATGTAAGGCCCCAATTAGGCACCTTACAGCTACACATCATTGCACTGTTTTCACATGTATATATTTCAATAGAAAATAAATATGTTTGAGTTGATTGTAAAAATGTATATTTTCAAGTTATTGTAAAAATATATATATTTCCAAGTCGTTGCAAGAATATATATTTTCGAGTCGATTATAAAACCCACTTGAGTTGAGAAAACTCAAAAAACCTTTGTAAAAAACCATGTAACATTTTTATTTTTTTCTAAAAAAAGTAAATGTAACATACATATGTTTGAACATTTTTACAAAAGAAAAACAAAAAAGCTCCGAGTAGTTTATTTTTTAAAAAAATGTTAAAAAATTCATGTTACATAATATATATGTCCAAAAAAATGTAACATACAATTATTGAACATTTTTTTTAAAGAAAACAAGTAGGCGCTTTTTACATTTTTTATAAAAATGTTCAAGAACATTTATATTACATTCCCTGTTTTTTTTAGAAAAAAATAAAAATGTTACATACGGTTTTCTTGAGTTTTCTCAACTCAAGTGAGTTTTCGTTTTTATATATATATATATATATATATATATATATATAGAGAGAGAGAGAGAGAGAGAGAGAGAGACCGTTTATAGTACAAAATGACTTAACGTACGAAGCGTACGAAATTCAGTATCAACATGCGAAAAAAAAGTTTATAACATGCGTGTTTGGTTTTTTGAACCAACATGCGATTTTTTATTAACATGTGAAATTGTTTTTTTTTATAAACATGCGATTTGTTTTTTTTTTTTTTTTTGAACATGCGATCTTCAAATTGTTACAACATGCGACCTTTGTTATAACATGCGAATTTGTCATTGCAACACATCGTACGTTAAGACAAAATGTATGATACACTTTTCTATATACAAATATACATACATTTTCTAGTTGTTGTAAAAGTATATATATTTTCAAGAGGATGTAATATATATTTATATATATATATATCAATTCTTTGAAAAAATATATTTTCAGAATATATTTTCTGGAAAAATCCGTAATTTGTTAAGTATAAAACGTTAAGGAATATATATGGGTGATTATATATCTTAACATGCTTAGCGGATATGGACGAGTATGTAGTATATATATATATATATGTATATATATATATAGGACAAAGATCCGTTATGAACCACCCTTTATTGCGAGAACCGCGAGAGCCAGTGTGAATACAAACAGTAATTCCTAAATAAAATCTAAAAAACACTCAAAGATTTTTTTTTAATTTTTTACTATTTTTTTGGAAACATCGCTATATTTTATTAATAAAAAAATAAAAAAAAATCGAGTAACAGTTATCCATGCACATGTGCATATGTATCATTTCTTTTGCAAATTCCGTAATTCATTACAGATATTTACACTACCACGTGTAATACACTACTTTTTACGTTAGCAATATTAGAAATGAACATGTGCATCTACATGTATTAGCATGAAATAAGGTGTTTTGGTACACTACTTTGAATACACTTTCTCTTTCATCTATCATTCCATCCATAATAGACAACCATGCACATGTGCATATGTATCATTTCTTTGACAAATTTCGTAACTCATTACAAATATTAGACAATTGCACTTTCATTTACACTACCATATGTAATACACTACTTTCTACATTTCCAACATTAGAAATGCACATGTGCATCTATATGTATCAACATGAAATAAGATGTTTTGGTACACTACTTTGAATACATTTTCCCTTTCATATATCATACCATCCATAATACACTACCATTACCTCCTACCATCCATAATACAATGTCATTACCTCCTACCATCCATAATACAATGTCATTGCCTCCTACCATCTATAATACAATACTATTGCAATATTTTCGCTTTATTACATGTATATCAACATCATTTATACCATCCAATCATCATATTAAATCATAAGGTAACAACTATAGCCAAACCATCAACCACTAGATATAACTAACCAAAAAACATGTATACGGGCCTACTTCTCTATTCAAAATCACAAACTTTTTGTAACAAAAAATGTTATATCATGGTTATACCTAATGATGCACATGTGCATTTTGAATATTGGTAATGTAAAAAGTAGTGTATTACAGATGGTATTATAAATTAAAGTGCAATTGTCTATTACTGATAACGTATTACGGAATTTGTCGAAGTAATGATACATATGCACATATGCATGGATAACTGTTACTCAAAAAAAAAGGTTTTTTTTTTTTTTGGTGACTAAATATAGCGATTTTTGTTAAAAAACTATTTAAAAAAATAATTTTTTTGAGTGCTTTTTTTATTTTTTTTTTAGATTTTATTTTGTGTTCACATTGGTTCTCGCGGTTCTCGCAATAAGGGTGGTTCTCGCATGAACCTTACCCTATATATATGTGTGTGTGTGTGTGTGTGTGCACGCGCGCGTGTGTGTGTATAGGGGATGGTTCAAATGAAAACCACTTTTAATGCGAAAACTCGAAAACTAACTAAAAAAACCTAAAAAACACACCAAAATTTTTTTTTTTTACAATTTTTTATTAAAAATCTCTAGTTTTTTTATATACATAAAATAGCGAAAATCGGTAGAAAAAAATTGTTAAGTTTTTTAGGTTTTTTAGTTAGTTTTTGAGTTTTCGTGTTAACTAATGGTTTTCATTTAAACCTTTCCCTATATATTATGTGATACATGCTCATTAATTGAAAAGGTGTATACATATGTATACGTACACGCGAAAGATAATAAACGTTCGTGACAATGAAAGGGTTTTCACCAAATAAACGTGAATAATATTAAACATATTATTTTTGGCAACCTATCGAACATGTAAAATATATTTATGATGATTAAAAGATAAATATATTTTTGGTCGTGATCGACTTACCGATTTTGTGGAACGATGCTTCACGAGATAAAAATAATATATTTTTACATAAAAATATATTATTCTTAACCGGATCAATCATGCGCCAACACGGGTTTTATACAAGGGACTAGATCCCGGGAACATTTCAAGTGTTATGTACATGTGTGGTAATATACATGTATGGTCGTTCGGATAATCACCCACCAACATGTCGTACATACAAACGTTTTCGAAATGAAAAATACATTAAGTCTTAACAAAATGGTGAAAGACTTGTAGAGGAAAAATATATTTAGACCTTAGTGTCTTATATGAAATTAGGACACTTGTAGGTTGAAAGTTATCTATATCATTGAGTATTTATAGCATTGCACTGAACACAAATTGTGAGTTTCACGACCACTCTTTTAAAAGTTTTTACTTTAAATACTAGGGGGAGATACATATTTTCTCACTTGGTATGATAGTTAGTGAATGAAATTATTAGATCTATTATGTACACATAAGGATTATCCCAGTTCATTGAGCTCGAGAAGCCTTTGTGGTACCCCATTGAGCTCGGATAGCCCTTGTGGTAATCCAGTTTAAGTCCAGTTTAGAAACCATTAATCTTTATTGACCGCGGAACAAGTGGATAGATCTATCGGTAGATTTGGTGACGAGCTTATGTGAGCGCATACGTTAGTGTTCAAGCTAAACATTAATATGATCAGATTTCATTAAAACTATGCATACCAGTGTTATCAAATGTTTTAAAGATTCATTTGTGTTACTAAAACCTGTGAACTCAGCAACAATATGTTGACATTTCTAAACATGTATATCAGGGAAGTAAGCAGCGTCTCATGGTGTGAAGGTCAAGAATATGATGCATATGATGATACCACTTTTGAGGGTTTGCCTTTATTTCCCGCCTTCGTGCGGGATATAGTGGTCAAAGCCTTGTTTTATAAATTATAATTTGGTCTATTTTTTTGTGATGTCTTTTGAGCAGTGCATGCTAACTCAAATGTATGGTTATGTAAACTTTTTAAATAATATATTTGGTATCGTTGGTTTATTTTTAATCATGTAGACGTTTGCTAATCAGATGCTTGAAAACCTTCTGTGGTCGCACCTCGCATTTCTGCCTTGGGCGGGGTGTGACATAATCCGAAGTTTTTAATTGAAGTAGACACACACATGACGAACAAGAAGGGTGGGAAAATTAGTACCGTGAAGCGATGGGAATTCGTTAGCGGTGCCAATGTGGCACCGTCTAGAGATTCAAACCGATCACACAAACCACAACACGCATTAGAGCTCCATCATCCCAGTGAAATGGTTCGTGGGTGTAACGCTTTGCTTTTTGGAACTTTCCTTATTTAGAAATATTACTGAGTTTCTATTTTTGGAAGCTTGTATTAGTATCATATTCATACTCCACTTTCAGTTTCGTAATTTGAGACCTTAATCATAACAAAATTCACATTTTATACATACTAGTTATTCGTTCAATCGATTGTTTAAATACATGTTTATACGTAAAAACCGACACTTGAAATACTTGAAATTATCAAGTATACGTGCATTATACTCATACATTACTTTAATACACCCGGAATACCTAAAAACATGCTTAATTATGAGTTTCTAGCATAAAATAATGGGAGTATCAAACTCTGGAAGTCAAACTGCAAATTTGAGAAAATTCCACTGGGAAGCATGACCATGCTCACGACTCACACAGTCATGCTCATGACCCACACGACCATGCTCATAACTAGCACGATAGTGCTCATGACCACTCAGTGAAGATTCATGACGCACATGACCATGCTCATGACTCGCACGATAGTGCTCACGACCACTCAGTGAGTATACATGACCCCTTTTTACTTTTATACTTTTGGTTGCAATACATGTATTAATAATAAACACATGCAATCACATACTTTATGCAAACACAAACAATCCAATCGTACATGCTTAAATACGTGATACTTGATTTGTATTCTTGGAACATTCTTATGTTATTTACTTTTCATTAACTTCGTACGAGCCTCCCCTATAGAGCTATAGGAGTAACGTACCGCCCGTGTTATTGAGGTCATGTTAAATCTTTTATTCTTGCGGTAATCAGAGGGTTGACTTGTTAAATTGCATGCCATGTTTACATTAATCTAGTTAATTATTTTTGTCATGTGGATTGTTCAAACTCTTATACTTATATGCTAGTACTCTAAAACTTGTATACTAACAAGGCAAGAACTTTACCTAAACCACTCTTCTAACCCCCTTCCAGGCAGTTAATGTGCTTTATATAGACCGTAAAGAGAGTGAATCAACAAAACATAAAGAAATGATAGAGTAAAGTTCACTTTCAATATAAAAAACTAGATATTAAAGTCAATAATACAAACCCAAATAAAAAGTAGCCAAAGCTTGGAAATTAAAAGTAATACAATAAAGATTTATCTTCACCAAGTGATGTAAGAGATTAGCCAAACATGGCCTTTGATTGATGAGAACTCTTACGATCAATCTTGGATCACAAGACTACCACACACACACTCTAAAGTTAGATAATGGAGGAATGTGGTGGATGGTTGTGTTGGAGGAATGGTGGTAAGCGAGACAATAGTGGCTTGCCAAGGGATGTGAACCAAGCCCCTCTATTTATACCTAAAATCAGTCTCTTCACACGGCCCCGTGCCCATGGGGCACGACCCCGTGTCCTTCTTTCTCTGTCTTCATTTAATGATTGGTGTTAGATCATATGCACACATGGTCCCGTGTGAGAGTAGGCACGGTGATGTGTGCAAAATGCAACATATAAATTACATCAAATGAGGCATAAAACTAACCCTTTTTTAATACTAATGTTGGAAAAAGCACGTTTCTTTCTTCTTTTTGAATTTACAGGACCAAACGAGCTTAAAAGAACAAAAGGAGCAAATGAGCAGCCAAAACCAACATAAATAGAAGAAGAAGGAATAACGTGACATGTCTGACCCCTCGACAACATCTCCCAAAGCAAAAACAAGAAGACAGAAGCTGACCACGGGGCATGCCCAGCTCACCACGGGGCGTGCCCAGCTCACCATAGGGTGTGGCCAGCTCAGCACGGGGCGTGGTCAGACTTGACACAAGACGACAAAGCCTGTAGAAGCTTCTACGCCCACCACGGGGCCGTGCCCAGCTCACCACGGGGCGTGGTCAACGTTAAGATACGCAGAATCTTGATAGTACAGCGAAGAGTTGACCACGGAGCCGTGTCCAGAGGCCACGGGGGCGTGTGGGGCCCTCTACTGACAACTGCAATTAATGAAGGAAGAGAAAGGAGTGACCACGGGGCCGTGCCCAGCAAGTTTTTGCGCCGTTGCCGGGGACACAAGGATTTTAAGAAAGCTTAAAATCGACGGCTTAATCATTTTTCAAAACCTTTTCAAAACTGCGCATACATTTTTTTCATTTTTAGGAATTTTTGCATAACAGTAGTCTGAACACGGGGTCGTGCTGTGCTGCACATAACCAATAACATTTTTTTAAACGCCCTGATACAGGATCTGACCACGAGGCCATGGTGAGCCTTTGTTTCAGCTTTTTAATTTTGTTTTCTGGTCCTGAGACTTTATGATCTGCTGAGTGATTCTCATGGATCAATACTCAGGAGGTACACTTACTACTAAGAAGAGGATGATTACGAAGAAGAATATTGTACCATTTGCGGTAATCCTCACTCGGTACAATATTGTGACCTTTTCGAGCCATCCACCTCAGATACATACTATGAGGAAGCAAGGTACGAGCCATCCACCTCATATACATACTATAAGGAACCAAGGTATGAATCGTCTCCCTCGAATACATACTATAAGGAACAATGGTATGAACCTTCCACCTCATATGAGTATTATGAGGAACCAAGGTTTGAACTTCCGTACTCAATCTTTTGGGACACTTATCCCGTTCAATTTCACGAACCACCAACTATCCTCCCCGAAGCCGAGAGAATAGTACAACACCTGAAAGATATCGAACGCTATATAAAAGAATCCCGCAAGAGGTAAGAGGCAATTTGTACTAAAGAGGTAATAATAGACGAGGTAAAAATAGAAAAACAAGTGAAAAACCGACGCATGAACCAAACGATGAAAAAGGTAAGTTTGAAAATGATAATTTTCAAAAAGAGTTAATTGTTCAAGAAATTAATCTCTAAACACCTTCTTTCGAAAACCATTGTTTGGTACCTACCCATGCTAAGTTTTTAAAAGAGTTAAAAACTAACACTAAAATTGACAAAATGGTAAGCGTTAAATTAACAAACGATCAAACTACGCTAATAAAAGATGATCCATTTGAAATTAACATTACACCGGTTCCATGTTTCTTTCAAAACACCTTTATTAGTAATATTAAAATTGATAAAGATCTTTGTGTTAATATAATGCCAAACTACGTTTTCGAAAAAATAAGTATTAGTGATTTTTCTCCCCCATTTTTCTTTCTAATAAAAAAATATTAAAATCAATGGGAGTAGTTGAGGATGTGTTAGTGCAAACAAATCAAACGGTAGTCCCAACCGACTTCGTCATTCTTGATGACGCTCCACTTGTGTTGGGACACCCTTTTGTAAGAACCCATCAAGCATTGATCAATCGGAAGCAAAACAACCTACCCATTCAATTAGGGGCCGACAAAAGGTACGTCAATCCCGATACGAAATATCCAATAAGCAATGGCGACCCCCTAATTGAAGATGAGCCAAAACCACCTGATAAAATGGGTCTAGCCAAGGACCATTATAAACGTGGCGCACCATGGAGGCATTCCATGGACTATCCATTAGTTAAGTAGTTTTAATCTTAGTATGACTTTTAAGCTTTTATTTTTGATTTTTTCTTTTAGTAGGGATAAAATGCACTCAAAGAAGGATTGGAGATGGCAAAGGGACATTGAAAAAAGGGACCCCATGCACGTAAACAGGAGCCTCCCGACAAATTTCCAGCGTTACAGCATGTGCAGCACGGAGCCGTGGCCACCCAACACGCCCCCATGCCCAGGGTTCTACAGAAAAATTTTCTAACAGGTAACTGACCACGGGCCGTATCCACTGGGCACACCCCGTGGTCAACCTTCTATAACTTTCTGTTGCTAGTAGTCTGACCACGGGGTCGTGCTCAGCCCATCACACCACGTGTTTAGCTGCCCAGTAACATAAAATCTTGTTTTTAACCCACTTTTACACATTTTAATCAACCGAAAAACTTATTTTTTTGACACATTGAGGACAATGTGTAATTTAAGTGTGGGAGGATGCTAAAACCTTTAATCTTGCAAGTCCTAATAACTTGCCTTACACAAAACTCTATTGGAACCGCTAATCACCCCAAATTTTTTCAAAAATTTTTCATTTTTTCTTACTTGTCTTGGCTTAATTCGGAAATAATAAGTTCTAAAAAGGTTATATTTTTACAAATTTACAACCGATAGCGTCATGATAAAAAGAACCAAATAAGAAAGTTATGAAAAGGCATGACAAAGCTATTTAAAATTTGATTATATATACTTGATCACATTATAAATCCATTCCCACAACAAGTGAGTTTTGAGCCTTTATTGACATACATGCATATATCTTTAAACTAAATGCTCATTTTTCGTTTCTTGTGTGAATAGCCGCTTTGTTCTTACGACTCTAGAACTTGCCAAGACGATACATTCCCGATCCTTACCAACTTGAACCCAAGTAAGTAAATGATGGAGGCATTAGGACTAACCCATTTTTCCTTTCAAAACCATTATTTTTCATCTTTTTTATCATCTGCCCAAAATCCCCCTAGTTAACCCCTTTGAGCCTAAACCTTTTCATTTCAAAACCCACAAAATAAACACCCATTACCCACCAAAACCTTTTTCTTTTCAAACCCCTTTGTTTTAGTAAAAAGCTCAGTTATCTTGTGACATGAAAAAAAATGATGAAAGTCTTGCAATAAACAAACAAGTTCCTCAAAGAAATCTTGTTTGAATATGCTTAGTTTGAATAAAAGCTACAAAAACAAAAAGTTTTACGACGACCAACGCTTTTTACGCTTTTCGATATTTTTACTAACCACTAACCAAAAACCACCTACCTTTAGCCCAAGCCTAACCCTTCCCCAAGTCCTCTTGATATTTACGAAGGTTTATAGTTAAAAAGGAGGAGGTTTGATCGCTTGGCAAGCATATGGTAGAAGTAAGTTACACGCCGGTCTCGAGTGTTTCACGAAAATACATCTTCGGACGAGTGTTGTGTGATCTCCCGTGAGGTATGTGAACTAGTATTTAAATGGAATTTTAAAGAGGCATGTTATGCCCAAATATATAATTTTTCTTATAAAATGTTCTAAATAAATCATGACGAATAGTATTGTAAATAAAATATAAATAAAACTCAATAAAGATCTTAGATTCCCGAAACTCAAGATAAGCCCAAAACTTCTTCTCTACCTCTTCCATTTGGGTGTGTAAGCCACATATTAAAGAGTTTTGCTTGAGGACAAGCATAGATTCAAGTGTGGGGGTATTTGATGTGTGCAAAATGCAACATATAAATTACATCAAATGAGGCATAAAACTAACCCCTTTTTAGTACTAATGTTGGAAAAAGCATGTTGCTTTCTTCCTTTTGAATTTATAGGAGCAAACGAGCTTAAAAGAACAAAAGGAGCAAATGAGCAGCCAAAACCAACATAAATACAAGAAGAAGGAATAACGTGACATGACTGACCCCTCGACAACATCTCCCAAAGCAAAAACAAGAAGACAGAAGCTGACCACGGGGCGTGCCCAGCTCACCACGGGGCATGGTCAGCTCATCACGGGGTGTGGCCAGCTCACTACGGGGCATGGTAAGCTCACCACGGGGCGTGGTCAACGCTAAGATACGCAGAATCTTGATAGTACAGCGAAGAGTTGACCACGGGGCCGTGTCCAGAGGCCACGGGGGCGTGTGGGGCCCTCTACTGATAGCTGCAATTAATGAAGGAAGAGAAAGGAGTGACCATGGGGCCGTGCCCAGCGGGCACATGGCGTGGTCAGGGCTCTGATCTTACTATAAATAGGGGTGCTTGGTTCCTTTCAAAGGCATCCCTTGGCAAACCACTACTCTCCCACTTTGCCACCACTCTACCACCACTACAACACCAACACCCACCACCATCATCCATCATCCATCTTTTAGTAGTCTCGGGATCCAAGATTGATTGTAAGGGTTCTTACCAATCAAAGGCCATGTTTGGTTAAGCCTCTTACATCACTTGGTGAAGAAAAATCTTTTATGTACTACTTTTGATTTTTAATCTTTCAGCACTTTTTATTTGGGTTTGTATTAATGACTTTAATAACTAGTTTCTTATGCTGAAGGTGAATTTTCTTTATCATTTTTCCGTGGTGTCTTGAGGTTACTTTACTATCTATATAAAGTAAAAGATTGCATCATTTGTGTCTTTACGGTCTATATAAAGGCACGTTGACTACCTGGTAGGGGGTTAGGGGAATGGTTTGGTAAAGTTCTTGTCTCGTTCAGTGTATAGATCTTGCGAGGACCTGGTTCAAGCTTACTAGGGCCTCCTTCAATACCCACTGGTATTGGATGGCGGGGGTGTGAATAGCTTGAACCCCTCATATGTAAACTACTATTAATACTTTAAACAGGCTTCCTGGGATTGTATCCTTGCTGACTCAAACCACTTAGCCGAGGGTAACGTCACCTTCAAAAGAGAGGCCTACCACTTTTCGCATTAATAACTTACTTAATTATCTTTTAATATTCCGACCCTTTGCGATTGTATCCCTGCTGACTCAAACCACTGGGTTGAGGGTAACGTCAAATTCAAAAGAGGGGCCTACTACTATAACTAAGATAATCTCTTAAAAAGTCCGAAAGTGCAAAAATCATCAAAGGATACATTAAAGACGAGTTGGATCCAAGTGATTCTATCTTGTCTATCTGTTTTATTTTATTTATCTTTTCATTTTTAGTTTTATTTTCATGTTTCAAAACTTTTCTCAAAAATTTAGATTGATTAGACGTTGAGGATAAACCGGTACTAAAAGCTCTTGTGTCCTTGGACGACCTCGGTATCTTACCAACGCTATACTACGCTCACGATGGGTGCACTTGCCCAACTGTGTGTTTAGTATTAGTAGAATATCGTTTTTTATAAATTTAAAACTTGACTAATGCTTAAAATGGGCTCAACATATCAATAAAAATATATCACACCGAACGCACACCACATGGCCCCGTGGTCAACTTTGTGGGGTCCATTGTGAGATTATGCAAATCTAGGAGTTGACTACAGCCTCGCGTCCTGGAGACACGACCCTGTGTCCCTTGTCTACTTTGTTTGTCTTGATCTGCATGGACTCTGATCACATTTAGTGGTGGGGCATGACCCCATGTCTGGATGGTATGGCCCTGTGCTTGTCTTCTAGATTGTTGTTTTGGTCTTGGGGTGTAGCTTGGAGTGTAGGCATGGTGTGTTAGTTCCTCTTTCTTGTATTTGTGTTGGTTTTTGCCGTTAATTTGTTCCTTTTGAACATCTAAGCTCGTTTTTTCCTGAAAATCAAAAGTATACAAAGAAACATATTTTTTCCAACATTAGTACATAAAAATGGTTGATTTTATACCTTTTTGATATAATTTATATGTTGTATTTTTCGCATATCAAATACCCCCACACTTAAATCTTTGTTTGTCCTCCAGCAAAACTCTTTAATATTGCTTACACACCCAAATAGAAGAGGTTGAGAAAAAGTTTTTGGGTATTGCTTAGGGTGTCGGGTATCAAAGTTCTTTTTATTTTGTTTTTATTTTATTTACAATCCTATTCGACACGATTTATTTAGAACATTATTTTCAGAAAAACATTTTTAGGCATAACATGTCTCTTAAAATTCCATTAAGCTATATACAATTTCACACACCTCACAAGTGGTCAAGCAACACTCAGCCGAAGATGTATAAGTGAAACGCTCGGTCCTGGTATGGAACTTACTCCTGTCATAGGCTTGACAAGCAATCAAACCTCCTCCTTTTTGACAAAATCTTTGTAAATATCAAGACGACTTTAAAAGGGTAGGTTTCGGCAAGGGTTAGTGATTTTTGTTGGGAAAGTTGCGAAAGGCATAAAAATGTGGTTTTCTTTTGAAAAACTTATTTATTTGTAACTTTGATACAAACAATACAATCTATAAACTTTAAGCAATATTTTTGGGACTTACTTAATTATTTCAAGCAACTAAGGGTTTTTATTTATTAAATTATTTATTTATATATTTTTTTGACAGAGCAACCTTTCACAAAACAACTGAGTGACATTTTACAATTTTCAAAATAACCGAGTTTTTACTAAAATAAGGGTTGTATAAGTAAAAACGGTATATGGGTGATGGGTGGTTTGTTACAAAATGTATTTTTGCGGGTTTTGAAATCAAAAGTTTAGGATCAAAGGGGTTAGGTAGGGGTTTTTTTTGGTGGGGAGATAAAAAGAAAAATAAGGTTTAAATGAAAAGGGTTATAGTCATAATGTCTCAATCATTTACTTACTTGGATTAGTCGGTAAGGATCGGGAATGCATTGTTTTGGCAAGTTCTAGATTCGTAAGAACCATACGGGCTATCACACAAGAAATGAAAAGTGAGCACTTAGTAAAGATATGGTATTGTATGCTCGGTAAAGGCTCAAAACTCACTATTTGTGGGAAATTGGTTAAAAGTGTGAAAATGTATATACAATCAAATTTTAAAAGGAGCGTCATGCCTTCTATAAATTTTTCTTATATGGTTCTTTTTATCACGACGCTATGGGTTGTAAATTCGTAAAAACAATATTTTTAGAACTTTGGTTTTCCAACTTAAACTAAGACAAGATAAAGAAAATAAAGAAAATTTTTGAAAAAGATTTAGGGTGTTTAGCAGTTCCAAGTTGAGTTTTGTGTAAGGCTTGTTTAGGACAAAAGATTCAAGGTCCCCCCTAACACTTATATTACACATTGTCCCAATGTGTCCAAAATGGATTGAAAAGGGCTTGTGCCTAATAGGCACGACCCCGTGTGAGAGGTCTAGTGGTGAAAATTTTTGTAGCTGGTTGGAGACACGGGGGCGTGCTAACCACACACGACCCTGTGCTGCACTTACTGAAATGAAAATTTCGAGGTGAGAGACTTCATGTTATATGCACGGGGCTTCCATTCTCCGTTATTTCACCTTGCCAAACTATTCCATAAGTTTAAACACCAAATTTCCAACTACATTTCATTAAAATTCCTCCACCGACCAATTACAAACTAAGAAAATGAAAATTACAAACTAAAGTTAGATTCCAATAGATAGATCCAAGTAGATTCCTACAAGACAAAAGATTTAAACCATGATAGCTCTCCCTAGATATCACAATGAAAGAAAAACAAAAACCTGAAACTAATTTTCGTTTAGCATTTCTCCAATCTCCCTTGGGAGAAAGATGAAGGGCTCATCATCGATGTTCTATTGCGGAGGAGGGGTGACGACCACCGAAACCTCATGGAAGGTATCAATGGGAGGTTCCATTAGGACTTCGTCCCACCCGGTTGGGTTTACGACCTCTTGGGCTAAGTTCCAATCTTTTTGAGGGAAAATCGAATCCTTGGGGGAACTACTAGGATATTCAACCTTTGGTGCAAAAGGTGATCTCCCGGAAGCTACTCTCGAGGGCCAATGTGAGGAAGTTCACACGGTCAATAAGGACTTCCTCCACCGAGGTCATCTCATCAATTGATTCCCATAATGCGCAAACATATCAAACAAGAGTCGCTTCGAGTGAAAATCTCCTCCCTCTCCTGCTGTTTCGGGAGTTGGTTGATGAAGTTTCACTTTGTTGGCTTGACATGCTAAGTAAAACAAGATAAACTATTAAAGTTAGAACATGCAGATAGGTCACACAGCCCCGTGCTTCTTCAACTGATGTGATTTTCAACCCATGAGCTCCTATTTTAAGTTAAAATCTTTAGTTTTTGATAATTCTAAACGTAAATAACATGAAATAGTGTTGTAAAATTTTAGTTTTGCAAGAGTTTGGGTTGAAAGTCATGTGTTTGTTCCATTAAATGAAGCTTTGAAGCTTGAAGCTTCAAGTTTTAATGGAGTTTTGTTGGAGGCTGAAGAAGAAGACCATGACCCAAAGTGGAAAAGACAAGAAGGTTTAAGGAAACATTTTAAAGAACATACCTTTTTGAGTATGTGTGAAAAATCTTAGATAATCCTTGTCTTTGGGGTGAGTCAAAACATTCTACCCATTGCTGACTTTATAGAAAGTGACAATACGTAAGCACGTCCTAGTATTTGGGAGGCACAACCCCATGCCTACTGCAATGAGCCAGAGAATGTTGTCTGTTAGTGAGCACGGGCCATTCCTAAGGAGGCATGACCCCGTGTTTGACTGGAACGTTAAGCATGGCCTGTCTCTAGTCTAACACATCTCATGGGACGGAAGGTAGAAGTGACATGGCCCCGTGCGTAGGAAAAACGACCTCGTGTTCATCCAGGATTATGAAGTATTGTCCGGATTTAAGGAACCTTATTTTATTAGTTTATATCGGGAGGTTCCTTACTAGTTGGGACAATACCGGATTGTCGAATGTACCTTAGGTTCCTGTGAGAAATACGAAAACGCAAGAGGTTTTCGGAAAGGAAGAAACCTAAACTATAATTAGGTGGGTAGAACCAACCTTTATTTGTACTTTTTGGGCTCTTGTTAAAGAAGGTGTGAGTCGACTCGCTCTGGTCTATAGGGCCGTCTGTGTGATATTCACAAGCCGACGGTGTCACACCCCAACCGATGGTGGAATCATCGGGGCGCGGCACTAAGCAAACCAGATTGCTCAAGAGAATCCATAACAACTATTAAATGACAATATTTAAAAGGTTCATTGTCCCATACCAATCAATAAATATTTCAACAAATAGTCATAACGGAGTTCACATCTTTTAAACAAAAACAAGTCCGACAACCTAGATTTTATTTGCGGGTTTTTAGACTTCCTAATCCATTGCAGCAAATAGACCATCAACCTGTCACATACGTTAAAATAAAGTCAATACAAAAGTAAAGACGAGTACACATGTTTGCATAGATATAGTATAAAAGTGTTTACGCATAACCAGCATGTAACACGTAACGGGTGAAAACAAGTAACTATCACAATGATACTAGCTATCCACGTGACTGCGTTGTAGAGTATGCGCGACACAGGTTCACCGAAGCGAACCAGTGAAGTAAAGTAATGTGATCCTTAGCAACCCCTAACAGATCAGGTGCTGAGTCCAAACTACAGTACTATGGTTGCTAAAGGCGGAAGGCAAGTCATCACTGTCTAACATAGCAACAAGTATTCAACTAATCATGTATAGCATGCAGGAATGATTAGCGTTTATAAAGTGTTTGCGTTGTGTGTTGTGGTTTGATAGAGAACGTATGTAACACCCAAAAGTGCGTTAAATGAAAATGGGTTCGAGTATACTCACAGAGTGTGTCCTAATCAAGAAACAAGATCCTCAGTGGATTGAAGGGAGCGCCGGATCAGCCTACGTACAGGAACAGAAGCGTAAGTCCTCCAAAGTGTTGAAACGGTCGAAAATCAGAGTGTCGGTGGGAAACAGAAGCTTCGTACGAAGTTGGTGCCTTCGTACGAAGGTGGGTCTTCACACACATGGGGCTTCCATTGTCCAAAATCGAGTGTCTTCACGTCTGTCTTTGGAAAATCGAGTGTTCATCCCTCCAACCTTAAGATATTGATTAACTTAGAGTCGGAGAGGTCTTTGATTGAGTCACGGGTGAGAATCGGGCTGTGATGTGTAAAACCAGTGCCTTCGTACGAGGCCATGTACCTTCGTACGAAGGCAGTGCCTTCATATGAAGCTGGCTTCGCACAGAACAGTCCAGTTCACAAACGTGGCTGTTTTTTGCATTCGGTGTTCTGTTTTCGCCTGAATCGGATGTGTTTCCGAGTCCTATTCAAGTTGGTTTCGACACTACCTCGTTCCACTATTTAGTAAATGAAATACATGTCGTTTAAGGTCCGTTTTAGGGTGAAAATAAAGTTTAAACAGGTTTTAAAGAGTTTCAACTTAGATTCTAAGATTTGGTGTCACACCCCGACCACGTAGGACAACAAACCGTGGCGGAAACATCGGGGAGTGTTGTGACAGAAGCAATCGTTTCACAACCATGGATACAAAAAGTGTTTCGTTTTATTGATAATATTAAACATTGCATTGTCTTAACATAGAATAAACAAGTTTTATATTGTCTATCATAGTTATTATGTCACTAAGGCCTCGTCCGGATCCTATGTGACGCATGCATCCTAGTAGTCATTCAAGCATCAACACCTGAAACATATGTAAAAACTTAGTCAGCAAAGAAATGCTGGCGAGTACATAGGTTTTATAGGAGTGTCGAATTTCATGGCTAGTTTAAGTGTTGCAATACTTTATTAAAAACTTTGTTTTGAAAAGAGTATAATATTGCAACTTAAATGACCAACTCGAATCAAGTGGGTTATAGTTTATAAAACCTCGTAGCCATGATTCTTAACCCAAAAACCTTTGCTTTAGAACACCAACTTGTAAAACATCTTATAAAAACTCGTTAAAAACTCGCATAGTTTATATCTCTTAGAAAAACATCGTTGTGTGCTATCGTTTCAAAATCGTTTACCCAAGTGAACTAAATAACGCCACGATATGTAATATGATGAAAACACTTATATATAAGAAGTACCATCGGCGTATCTACCATGTTTTCACCACTTTACACCCGTCTCGTTATCCAAACACTTAACCAAAAACCAATCGCTTATCGAAATCGTTTAACATCGTTTCCAAGTCGTTCCCAAATCGTTTACTCGTTTCACCTCGTGTATCTCGTTTCAAATTGTTTAACTCGTCCCAAAATCGTATTCGTTTTAATAGTGAAACTACTTTTGGTCGTCTCGCTAATAACATTCAAACCTGTGTGACTCGATTATTGTTCAACTCGTTTTCGCATTAACAAACCTCCAAAGGGTAAGTTAACAATTATCAGATTCGGTCGTTACCCACAACCCCCACACATAACCATGGGTGCAGTGCAATAACGGGATTTGTCAGATCCTATGGTACCATAACCTAATACTGGTCGGCTTGATCAATGCTAATGAATGTCATTCGTTATGTAATTACAACCAACAAGTCGTGTACACCTTATCGAAATCGTTATTAGTTTAATATAACCCATCTTACTCGTTGTGAAACCATCGTTAAAACATCGAAATCGTCTTGATACATATGAATCACCCCAAAACAATTGAAAACGGTAAAATAGGGGAACTATGTACTCACCTTGGGAGCGTTTTTAAATGTTAACACAATCCCTCAAATTGTTTATGCGTCCTAAATAAAGTAAGGATGATTTTAATAATCAAAATTCACATAAATACCGAAGTTTCTCCGATACTTAGAATTTTCACATAACTTTGAGTTTTATCGAAAAGTTATTATTTTTGATTATTTTGGTGTATTTGTATATATACATATACTCAAGCGTAATATGCATAATCTTTTCAACACTAACACATCATCATACACATATTGTAAAACACATAGCACATTGTGACACATTAAATTTACTTATGAACAACCCATTCTATTTATGTTGAAAAACACTTATTTTAGCGTTTCGGTAACATTTTTGGACGTCGAAAGCCACGTATGACTAAACGAACACCAAGTAAACTTAATATAAGTTAAAATACTTATTTTTTTTACTAAAATATCAGTTCGGTTACTGATCAAAAACAGTTTAATAAAAATCCTCCGAAATGGCGATTTTTAACCGTTTTACCGCATAGTTTTGCATCAAACGTTACCCGAACCATCCCAAATCGAAACGACTTGAAATTTTGACACACCCCATGTTATTTGCTGAATAAAATAATGGTTATACTCACAATAGTGCAGGTCTTAAATAGAGCATATAAATCATGCAAATTTCACATATTTTATCACTTTTTAAGCTATATGTACAACATGCAATGCTACCAAACCTATGTCAAAGTTTTATGCCATTATATTTCACCAAAAATTGTTATTTTTAGTGTTTATAACCTGTTCAAAAATATTTTTGTCATATAACCATTTTTCATCATCTCTTGAGCTTTAAATCAACATATCTTCACATGTACAAGTGTCTAAAGCATATCAACATTTTATATGAGTTTAGATGCATCAAATATGTGCTATATTCATGCTTATTTGCTGATATACTTGAACACTTAACATATCATATATAGATCATCAATCACTTGCATTTTACTATTATTCAAGAACAAGCAACAACATAAACAAGTACTTAACAAGAAATCAAACATCAAGACTCATATACATACATATATATGTACGGTTATACATACATATATATCACCACCATTTTCATTTGTTTCAAGACCCATTTCTTTTAGATTTCAAGTTTAGTGAAAAAATTCCAAGATTTCAAGAGAAACTTCCAACCATCAAGAACAAAGTATATGATTTAAACATAAACTTTATACCTTCTAGGTTCAAGTGAGTTTTTGATGAGATGGAGCTTGAAATCACTTGAAATCACCTTGGAAAGTCCTTTAGATCTTCACGCCAACTTGAAGGTTGCTAGAAATGAGCTTGAATATGAAGAACAAGACTTGAAGGTGGTGAAGATAGAGAGAGAGAGAGAGGACGGTCATGGGAGGAGAGAGAGGAAGAAAGATGTGTTTTGATTTTTGTGAAGTGGAATGATGGAGTATAAATAGAACAAGATCTCATAATATCTAAGGAAAATCAAGATATAGTCCAAGAAAGATCAACATAGATATGGAGAATCTTGGCAAATTTTGGTGGGGCCACCCAATATTTGCAACCGTAAAATGGAAGGGGGTTACGGTTTTGGGAGAGAGGAGAGGAGGAGAGTGTAGTGTTGAGTGAGGTGGAGTGTGAAGTATGGTGTATTTATAGGACAAGATCACAAAAGAAAATCTATAGAGATCTTGTAGAATCCAAGTGCCATACTTATAATCTTCCACCAATATTTTGGCAACCAAATCAAGCAAAGATCTAAATAATATAAGAAATAAAATCTAGGGAAGATATGGTGTATCTTGGTATGATTTTGTTGTGATATTAAAAGATTTTGGAAGATATCCATAAGAGATTACATGAATCTCTACTTGTCCATAAAATCAAGCAAAATCCTAATATAATAAAAATCAAATCTCCAAGATCACCAAAATCTCCAAGTGTATCCAAGAAAGATCTAATAAGATATTGCAAGATCTAATAAAAATAGAAATCAAATCTTATAATATCTAAAAGGATCAAAGGTAGATCAAGTTAGATCATGTAGGATATTGGAAAAGTTTGGTGGGGGCCACATCAATGTGATCGTGAATTTGAATGGGGGGGGGGTAAAGTGTAAGTTTTGATGGTATATTAGTTAAAAACAGGTGTTTAACTGGATACCGGGTATTTTATCTAGCGTTTAAATCTCGGTTTATGGCGCTCTAAATTATTTTTATTATTCTATAAAAATAAACTCGCCAAAATATTATTGAAATAAATTTCAGTTGCCAAGACTGGCTGCGTTGTCCGCGTTTCGCAGTAAAAGCACTGTGTCGCGCAGAAACACGCAGTACGTGCTTAAACTTGGAAAATAACGTTTTTAAGCGTTTTAATTTATTTTTCAACACGAGCCTGATTAAAATAAGATTTTAATCATAACAAAATATTTGTGGGATTTAAATATTATCCGGGCGGTCACCAACGTTCGTTTCGCAGTTTTGTCGTAATTAGTTCTTTAGTTCAAATAAACATGTTTTCGCCATACCGAATCCTTCGAAACTTATTTCTAAGTAATGTAAGGGATATTTAGGGTATGTTTGGCTTACGTCACAGTTCCGGAATGTAGGTCGCGTTAAACTGATTGCGTTTAAGCACCAGTTTGCGTATAACCTTCCAGAAAGTGATTTAAAGTTTGAAGTCGAAATTGAATCAAATTGTAAAATTGTCAAACACAAATACACATATATTAACACTAAAGCACATTGTTTTATTGATAATCACCATTGTTTTACATCGTACAGAGATTACAGAACACAGTTGTCACAGTCTCCCCTACTTTAGGAAATTTCGTCCCGAAATTTTATTGAGAGGAAACTTGTGAAAGCTTGAAACATGAAGTCGAAAAGATAAAACAACACCGGTTAGGGTTCCGAACTTCTAGTAACTTTAAATAACATTATGCTTGCAAGGCAAGAGGGACACTTATATACAAGTATATGAAGCGTCATTGGTGCGTCCACCGTACCTTCATTACATTGTTCACATTTCGTTATTGTTGTCACTATTGGTTCTTACACATGATAAATCTTACTGTGGTTTCCATGCACTGAATTTTTATAATTATGTACGCGTCCATAATTACATAATTCCTTGCATAGTCCACACAGTGCATTTAATAATGTGTAGGGGAAAAACCAAATGAATGAACCTGTGATGAGTGTGACTGGGCCACCATAGGGTCCTTTCAGCTGTATCATCACATGCCACTCTTAACCAGATTCTGAATCAATCTTTAACTAGACCACTCAAGGGTCTATTTTCGGATCATGGAATTGTACTATATAATCCAAGGGTCTTAACTACCACCTAGAAACCCATTAAGGATTTAAGATAGTACCTTTTTGATATCCTATTATGAATCCCTCATATGAGGATATGGAAGATTCTATGAGGATTTGGATAACAAAAATCGGATCTCATAATAAAAGAGAACACCTAAACACATAATCGCATTAATCGTTTAACTTGACCTTTAATTTGTTATCTTTGGACACGGGTATTTAAAGCATTCCAGGGATCTAATCAGGGCTCCGATTTGAAATTCCATGGGCTTGCGTCCCAAATCTGCATAACTCTTTTGACGGCTTCTAGCGGTCACAAGATTATCGCGGATTTTCTTGATTTTGTCTGTTGTTACCAGAATAAGCTCAGGTTCAGTAAGTTGAGCTTCACCGTTCTCATTCCAACAGATAGGTGAACGACGTTTTCGACCGTAGAGAGCTTCTAATGGTGCCATCTTAATGCTAGTATGATAACTATTGTTGTAAGAGAACTCGATCATTGGCAGATGAGAATCCCAATTACCACCAAAGTCTATCACGCATGCTCTAAGCATATCCTCCAAAGTTTGAATTGTCCTCTCGGATTGACCATCTGTTTGGGGATGATAAGCAGTGTTTAGATTTAGTTGGGTTCCCATAGCAGATTGCATGGTTTTCCAGAAATGAGATGAAAGTCGAGCATCACGATCAGAAATGATATCCAAAGGAACACCATGTCGTGAAACAATCTCATCAACATAAATCTTTGAAAGTTTATCAGCAGATAGGTCCTCGCGAATCGGGAGAAAATGAGCTGACTTCGTTAATCGATCGATAACAACCCAGATAGCATCATGACCTTTAGAAGTACGCGGTAGCTTAGTGATGAGATCCATCGCAATGCTCTCCCACTTCCAAACCGGTATCTCTGGTTGTACAAGCAAACCAGAAGGTCGTTGATGTTCAGCCTTGACTTTAAGACAAGTTAGGCATTTCGATACGTACAATGCAACATCTTTCTTCATACCAGGCCACCAGAACTTAGTACGAAGATCCTTGTACATTTTATCAGCACTAGGATGGATAGAATATCGAGACTTGTGAGATTCGTCCATCACTAGGGTGCGGAGATCGTCTTGTTTCGGGACCCACAAACGATCCTTGAAATAAAGCAAACCATCGCTTTTTGCCTCGAGTTTAAGCTCAAGCTGATGTGGTAATTCCATAACCATCAACTTTTGTGAAACACAAAATTGCTGAGCTTGAAGAACACGAGATTGAAGATCAGATAGTGTTTGAACGGAATGAAGCTTGACTCGCTCTTTTCGACTAAGCGCATCGGCCACGACATTCGCCTTACCAGGATGGTAGCGAATTTCGCAATCGTAATCGTTCAAGAGTTCAACCCAACGTCGTTGCCTCATGTTCAGCTCTTTCTGATTAAGAATATGCTAAAGACTTTTGTAGTCTGTGAAAACCACACACTTCGTTCCATAGAGGTAGTGTCTCCAGATCTTAAGCACGAAAACCACAGCTCCTAACTCGAGATCATGAGTCGTATAGTTCTTCTCGTGGATTTTCAGCTGTCGAGATGCATATGCAATAACTTTACCTCGTTGCATGAGGACGCAACCAAGGCCTAAGTTGGATGCATCGCAATAGACAACGAAATCATCGTTTCCCTCGGGCAGAGATAGAACAGGAGTATTACATAATTTCTGCTTCAGTGTTTGGAACGCTTCTTCTTGCTTGGGTCCCCACTCAAAAGGTTTATTCTTTTGAGTCAAAGCTGTGAGTGGAACCGCAATCTTCGAGAAATTAGAAATGAATCGACGATAATAACCAGCAAGACCAAGAAAAGATCGAATCTCTGTAGGTGTCGTTGGCGTACTCCAATCCTTAATAGCAGCAATCTTGGATGGATCCACATGAATACCCTGCTCGTTGACTATATGACCTAGAAACTGAACTTCTTTAAGCCAGAATTCACACTTGGAGAATTTAGCGAAAAGTTGTTCCTTCTTAAGGAGTTCAAACGTTAAGCGAAGGTGTTGTTCGTGATCGGCTCGAGTCTTCGAATAAATGAGGATATCGTCGATGAACACAATAATGAACTTATCTAAATAAGGTTTACAGACCCTATTCATTAAGTCCATAAAGATAGCTGGAGCATTCGTCAAGCCAAAAGGCATGACTGTGAACTCGTAATGCCCACATCTTGTGCGGAAAGCAGTTTTGGGAATATCTTCTTCGAGAACACGAAGTTGATGATACCCAGAACACAGATCGATCTTAGAAAAACATGAAGCACCTTGCAGCTGGTCAAAGAGATCATCAATTCGAGGTAGGGGATATCGATTCTTGATGGTAAGTTTATTAAGCTTACGATAATCGATACACATTCGAAAAGATCCATCTTTCTTTTTGACAAAGAGGACAGGAGCTCCCCAAGGCGAAAAGCTCGGACGGATGAATCCTTTATCAGACAAATCTTGAAGCTGTTTCGATAACTCTTGCATTTCCGACGGTGCAAGACGATAAGGCGTCTTCACAACCGGGTTGGCATTGGGTACAAGGTCAATATGAAACTCGACTTGACGAACTAGAGGTAAACCAGGCAGTTCATCGGGAAACACCTCTGGATAATCCCGAACAATCGGAATATCCTGAATACTCTTGCTCTCGCCTTTCTCCTCGGTGATATGTGCCAAGAAAGCGACATATCCTTTTCGCAAATAACTTTGAGCCTTCGTACACGACATAAGCTTCAAACCACCTGATGGCTTCTCTCCACGAACTTCCAGAATATCACTAGACGGAAGAGGAATACGAACAATCTTATCGAAACAAACCACCTCAGTGTGATGTTTGGTTAGCCAATCCATCCCCACGATAATATCGAAACTCCCAATTTGCATCGGTGTGAGGTCGATGGGAAAAAGATGGTTATCAAGGTTTAATTGACAATCACGAATAACATAATCGAGCACAAGGGGTTTACCAGTAGTAACTTCGACAGATAAGGGTTTCCTCAATTTAGTTCTAGGTATCGCAAGCAAAGGTTCAAAAGATAACGAAACAAAACTACGATCGGCACCAGAATCAAAAAGAATAGATGCGGGTTGATTATTAACAAGAAACGTACCATTGACAACGAAGGTACCATTAACAACGAGGTTGTCAACTCTAGCCTCGTTTGTATTCAGATTGAATGCTCGTCCATGAGCGGGATCGATCATTGGAAAAACAAAAGAGGCATCGACAAAACGCAAGAGAGGCGATCATTTTGTTCGTTACCTCGAACAAACAAACGACACGCAAAGATTAATCAAAGTAAATGAATCAAAGTAATGCATCGCGAAGACATGCTCGCCTATAAGTGAACACTCACCCCAAGAGTTCCCAGGTAAGAGTGACTGGTCCGATTATGTGGATTTGTACGAACACTCTAGCCTTAGACAGAAAACTCAGGGTACAGGCATTCACTCTTCCAGTTTGCACGTGTTCACATTATTTTAACCCAAACTTTGACGAGATTTTGAAAATTCAAAAGGCACTAAGCCAAAAATGAATCAAACTGGAAGGGTTCAAAACCATATAACAGAGGGTTCAAAACCTAGTAATCAATCATCCTCGAATGGATGATTAATTTTCGAAGCAGATTCGGATTTGTGTTCTCGTTGTGGTTATCACCTAAGGATAGGTGACGGTTTTGTTTTAAAATCTAAACACAAGTAAACTTATGTTAGGGTCCTAAAGTTATAGTCTAGGTCAAAGCATTACTAATAACCTAATTCCCTATAACCATTGGCTCTGATACCAACTTTTCTGTCACACCCCGACCACGTAGGACAACAAACCGTGGCGGAAACATCGGGGAGTGTTGTGACAGAAGCAATCGTTTCACAACCATGGATACAAAAAGTGTTTCGTTTTATTGATAATATTAAACATTGCATTGTCTTAACATAGAATAAACAAGTTTTATATTGTCTATCATAGTTATTATGTCACTAAGGCCTCGTCCGGATCCTATGTGACGCATGCATCCTAGTAGTCATTCAAGCATCAACACCTGAAACATATGTAAAAACTTAGTCAGCAAAGAAATGCTGGCGAGTACATAGGTTTTATAGGAGTGTCGAATTTCATGGCTAGTTTAAGTGTTGCAATACTTTATTAAAAACTTTGTTTTGAAAAGAGTATAATATTGCAACTTAAATGACCAACTCGAATCAAGTGGGTTATAGTTTATAAAACCTCGTAGCCATGATTCTTAACCCAAAAACCTTTGCTTTAGAACACCAACTTGTAAAACATCTTATAAAAACTCGTTAAAAACTCGCATAGTTTATATCTCTTAGAAAAACATCGTTGTGTGCTATCGTTTCAAAATCGTTTACCCAAGTGAACTAAATAACGCCACGATATGTAATATGATGAAAACACTTATATATAAGAAGTACCATCGGCGTATCTACCATGTTTTCACCACTTTACACCCGTCTCGTTATCCAAACACTTAACCAAAAACCAATCGCTTATCGAAATCGTTTAACATCGTTTCCAAGTCGTTCCCAAATCGTTTACTCGTTTCACCTCGTGTATCTCGTTTCAAATTGTTTAACTCGTCCCAAAATCGTATTCGTTTTAATAGTGAAACTACTTTTGGTCGTCTCGCTAATAACATTCAAACCTGTGTGACTCGATTATTGTTCAACTCGTTTTCGCATTAACAAACCTCCAAAGGGTAAGTTAACAATTATCAGATTCGGTCGTTACCCACAACCCCCACACATAACCATGGGTGCAGTGCAATAACGGGATTTGTCAGATCCTATGGTACCATAACCTAATACTGGTCGGCTTGATCAATGCTAATGAATGTCATTCGTTATGTAATTACAACCAACAAGTCGTGTACACCTTATCGAAATCGTTATTAGTTTAATATAACCCATCTTACTCGTTGTGAAACCATCGTTAAAACATCGAAATCGTCTTGATACATATGAATCACCCCAAAACAATTGAAAACGGTAAAATAGGGGAACTATGTACTCACCTTGGGAGCGTTTTTAAATGTTAACACAATCCCTCAAATTGTTTATGCGTCCTAAATAAAGTAAGGATGATTTTAATAATCAAAATTCACATAAATACCGAAGTTTCTCCGATACTTAGAATTTTCACATAACTTTGAGTTTTATCGAAAAGTTATTATTTTTGATTATTTTGGTGTATTTGTATATATACATATACTCAAGCGTAATATGCATAATCTTTTCAACACTAACACATCATCATACACATATTGTAAAACACATAGCACATTGTGACACATTAAATTTACTTATGAACAACCCATTCTATTTATGTTGAAAAACACTTATTTTAGCGTTTCGGTAACATTTTTGGACGTCGAAAGCCACGTATGACTAAACGAACACCAAGTAAACTTAATATAAGTTAAAATACTTATTTTTTTTACTAAAATATCAGTTCGGTTACTGATCAAAAACAGTTTAATAAAAATCCTCCGAAATGGCGATTTTTAACCGTTTTACCGCATAGTTTTGCATCAAACGTTACCCGAACCATCCCAAATCGAAACGACTTGAAATTTTGACACAACCCATGTTATTTGCTGAATAAAATAATGGTTATACTCACAATAGTGCAGGTCTTAAATAGAGCATATAAATCATGCAAATTTCACATATTTTATCACTTTTTAAGCTATATGTACAACATGCAATGCTACCAAACCTATGTCAAAGTTTTATGCCATTATATTTCACCAAAAATTGTTATTTTTAGTGTTTATAACCTGTTCAAAAATATTTTTGTCATATAACCATTTTTCATCATCTCTTGAGCTTTAAATCAACATATCTTCACATGTACAAGTGTCTAAAGCATATCAACATTTTATATGAGTTTAGATGCATCAAATATGTGCTATATTCATGCTTATTTGCTGATATACTTGAACACTTAACATATCATATATAGATCATCAATCACTTGCATTTTACTATTATTCAAGAACAAGCAACAACATAAACAAGTACTTAACAAGAAATCAAACATCAAGACTCATATACATACATATATATGTACGGTTATACATACATATATATCACCACCATTTTCATTTGTTTCAAGACCCATTTCTTTTAGATTTCAAGTTTAGTGAAAAAATTCCAAGATTTCAAGAGAAACTTCCAACCATCAAGAACAAAGTATATGATT
The DNA here is from genome assembly GCF_002127325.2 of Helianthus annuus. Classification (NCBI taxonomy): domain Eukaryota; kingdom Viridiplantae; phylum Streptophyta; class Magnoliopsida; order Asterales; family Asteraceae; genus Helianthus; species Helianthus annuus. Next base: position 33,496 of record NW_023395520.1, on the reverse strand, counting down.
TAAACATAAACTTTATACCTTCTAGGTTCAAGTGAGTTTTTGATGAGATGGAGCTTGAAATCACTTGAAATCACCTTGGAAAGTCCTTTAGATCTTCACGCCAACTTGAAGGTTGCTAGAAATGAGCTTGAATATGAAGAACAAGACTTGAAGGTGGTGAAGATAGAGAGAGAGAGAGAGGACGGTCATGGGAGGAGAGAGAGGAAGAAAGATGTGTTTTGATTTTTGTGAAGTGGAATGATGGAGTATAAATAGAACAAGATCTCATAATATCTAAGGAAAATCAAGATATAGTCCAAGAAAGATCAACATAGATATGGAGAATCTTGGCAAATTTTGGTGGGGCCACCCAATATTTGCAACCGTAAAATGGAAGGGGGTTACGGTTTTGGGAGAGAGGAGAGGAGGAGAGTGTAGTGTTGAGTGAGGTGGAGTGTGAAGTATGGTGTATTTATAGGACAAGATCACAAAAGAAAATCTATAGAGATCTTGTAGAATCCAAGTGCCATACTTATAATCTTCCACCAATATTTTGGCAACCAAATCAAGCAAAGATCTAAATAATATAAGAAATAAAATCTAGGGAAGATATGGTGTATCTTGGTATGATTTTGTTGTGATATTAAAAGATTTTGGAAGATATCCATAAGAGATTACATGAATCTCTACTTGTCCATAAAATCAAGCAAAATCCTAATATAATAAAAATCAAATCTCCAAGATCACCAAAATCTCCAAGTGTATCCAAGAAAGATCTAATAAGATATTGCAAGATCTAATAAAAATAGAAATCAAATCTTATAATATCTAAAAGGATCAAAGGTAGATCAAGTTAGATCATGTAGGATATTGGAAAAGTTTGGTGGGGGCCACATCAATGTGATCGTGAATTTGAATGGGGGGGGGGGTAAAGTGTAAGTTTTGATGGTATATTAGTTAAAAACAGGTGTTTAACTGGATACCGGGTATTTTATCTAGCGTTTAAATCTCGGTTTATGGCGCTCTAAATTATTTTTATTATTCTATAAAAATAAACTCGCCAAAATATTATTGAAATAAATTTCAGTTGCCAAGACTGGCTGCGTTGTCCGCGTTTCGCAGTAAAAGCACTGTGTCGCGCAGAAACACGCAGTACGTGCTTAAACTTGGAAAATAACGTTTTTAAGCGTTTTAATTTATTTTTCAACACGAGCCTGATTAAAATAAGATTTTAATCATAACAAAATATTTGTGGGATTTAAATATTATCCGGGCGGTCACCAACGTTCGTTTCGCAGTTTTGTCGTAATTAGTTCTTTAGTTCAAATAAACATGTTTTCGCCATACCGAATCCTTCGAAACTTATTTCTAAGTAATGTAAGGGATATTTAGGGTATGTTTGGCTTACGTCACAGTTCCGGAATGTAGGTCGCGTTAAACTGATTGCGTTTAAGCACCAGTTTGCGTATAACCTTCCAGAAAGTGATTTAAAGTTTGAAGTCGAAATTGAATCAAATTGTAAAATTGTCAAACACAAATACACATATATTAACACTAAAGCACATTGTTTTATTGATAATCACCATTGTTTTACATCGTACAGAGATTACAGAACACAGTTGTCACATTTGGTGAGTGTGAAATCAACTGATTTCTAACTTAGGAAGCCGTGGCTAGTCCCAATATACTTGGTTAAGTGTAAATCCGTGGTAAAGAAGAAGATTTGATGAAAAAGATGAAGAGTTTTTTGTAAAAACAGGAAGTTATGAAGAAAAGATGAAGTTTAAGTGAAGAAGATGAAGTTTTTGGTGAAAACTCTAAAGTTTGGATGAAATCAAAGTGATTCTTGTGGAAAATTGTAGTGGAAAACATTGTGTGATAGCATAAAACTGTTAAATCTTACTTGAAAATGGTCGGATAGCAATTCGGCAGGGTTTCGGTATGAAATCAGCAAGTGAGAATGAATGAGGAGGGGTTGGGTGTTTATAAAGGAGCTGGGTTCAAACAAGAAGCCTTCGTTCGAAGCAGCTGCCTTCGTACGAGGCCGGTTAGCTTCGTTCGAAGGTGCTATTCCATGCCACCTTTTCCTCGTTTGCGTGTAAGGTGCTCGTTTAATGCGTTTTTTTGCGTTAGTTAGTATTGGTATTTTAAGTATTTTAGTGTAACATCTTGTTTCGGGTCGCGTTGCATTTTAGAGTGATAAATCGAGTTGTGCGAGTAGCGTTGACTTTGCGTTGCGATAGCGTTTGTGAGTAAACACTACACATAATAAGAACACACGCACAAGTAAAACATATAAAACACACAGCATAACATTACTACTACTAATAACAGCGTTTGCACTTTAGCGTGTTAGTCATGATAAGCGAATGCGAAGGCGTGAGTGGTTACCGAACAAACAAACACACTCGGTAATTTAAATAGCATAATTATCAATAATTCATGTTGCGTAAGCGTTTGCGAATATAAAGCGTCTAAACGTGTAGCGGTGCGGTGTGATGAAAATGTATTTAGCATAACGTAACCCTTTATTTATATCGAATCTCAGAATACAAGATGGTTATAAATCGAAGCAAAAGAAAATGGATAACAATTCGAAAAGTCGAGTTGTTACAGACGAGATGTCCTACACTACATAGTTGATACAGGGACGGGTATCACCTTCATCTTCACAAGAGGTTGAGGTACTCGTGATGACCTCGGTATTGTCTTTTCCTGAATGTGGTTCCATCGAATCGTTCTTTGATTCTTCTCCACCTTGACTATCCTTTGATGAATATCTTACATTCATCATGGATTTTATTTCTTTTGTTTTTGGAAATTTATCTTTTCTATCTCACACAACTCATCCGTAGTTATGTCTTTCTAGGAAAGAGGGTTGATGGCATTCAGGTAGATGATAGTTGGCATTCAGGCGGATGATAGTTATAATTTTTACTCCCGCCCATCTTAAGGTGATCGTCACAGGAAAACGATGGGTCTATTAAGTAGTGAGGGTCAAAATTTAGGATGTGACATTCTAAATCTTGATGGGTCCCACCACATAATTGGCACCATTTACCGTAAGAGTGACGGGGGTAAAAATAATCATTAATATCCATATTTGTTAGATGAGGTTTTAACCATCAGGATTAGATGGTTCTGTTTTCAAGATACTGGTGAGAGGCACGACCCTTGTGGGTGAAAACCGTCCCCATGCTGCAGCTTCTGTCTGGCAGAAAACAGAGTTTTATGTTACTGGAGTGAGGCACAGCTCCGAGTTTGATCAGGCACGACCCATGCTAAACCTACAAAAAGTGAACGAAATGCAGAAAAAAGAAGAAAGCCCTAAAAAGAATAAATAAAGAAGATTAAAAATGATTAGGCCGCTGATTCTAAACTTTCTTAAAATGCTTGTGTCCCCGGTAATAGCGCCAAAAACTTGACGTGAGTCGAGTGTGGTAGAATTTTCAGCACTTTTACTCGTTATCAAGCTTTAAATTTATAGAACACGATACAATACAATCACTCTCTACAACACGTTTGGGCAAGTGCACCCATCGTTTGCGTAGTATAGTGATGGTAAGATACCGAGGTCGTCCAAGGACACAAGAGCTTTTAATACCGGAATATCATCAACGTCTAATCTAACAAAAAAATTGAGAAAAGATTTTAGTTACTTTAATAAAAAGATAGAAAATAAATAAAAATGAAATGTTAGTAAAAACAATAAAATGGATAAAATCACTTGGTTCCAACTCCTCTTTTATCTATCATTTGATGACATCCGCACTTTAGGCTTTTTAAGAGATTATCTAGTTAGTGTGGCATGTCCTCTTTTGGAGGCAACGCTACCCTCAGCCATATTGGTCTGAGTCAGCAGGGATACAGTCCCGCAAGGCCGGATTATTGAAAGATAATTAAGTAAGTTATTAATGCAATATGTGGCATGTCCCTCTTCTGGAGGCAACGCTACCCTCGACCATATTGGTCTGAGTCAGCAGGGTCCCGCAAGACCGGGTGAAAGTTTTAGTAGTAGTTTTTTATAAAGGATTCAAGTCATTCTTACTTCCCCCGATTTGATGCTATCTGCCTCAAGAGAAGTCCTAATAAGCTTGAATAAAGTCCTCGCGGGATCTATACACTGAATGAGGCAAGAACTTTACCCAAACCACCCTTCTAACCCCCTTCCTTGAAGTTAACGCGCTTTATATAGACAGTAAAGACATGAATGAGTGAATCAACAAAACATGAAGAAACGATAGAGTAAAGTTCACTTTCAATATAAAAAACTAGTAATTAAAGTCATTAATACAAACACAAATAAAAAGTAGACAAAGCTTGGAAATCAAAAGTAATACAATAAAGATTTGTCTTCACCAAGTGAATAAGAGATTAGCCAAACATGGCCTTTGATTAACAAGAACTCTTATGATCAATCTTTGATCCTGAGACTACTACAGACACTCTAAAGGTGGATAATGGATGAATATGGTGGATGATTGTGTTGGAGTAGTGGTGGAATGGTGGTAAGCGAGAGAGAAGTGGTTTGCCAAGGGTGTGACAACCGGTAATTTACGGCTCTTAATTACGTGATTAACAGGTGATTAACGCGATAATAAATAGTGTTTAAGACATGGATTAACTTAATTAGGCCTTTGGAGTGCCTAGAAACGTCTATCCGACCTTACAGTGCGCGAACGGTGGTTTACGGAGAAACATGTTAAACGTAAAACGACAACGAAATGAAACCGAACAAAACACTGACAATGCCGACTAATATTAAATTTTTATGATATATTTTTGATTCGTAATTAAATTTTTATATCCGTAGTCGAAACCGAATCGAAAAACATATTAAAACGAACAAACGACGTGTTTTACGCACTTGTTATGCAAACGGCGTTCAGACGCGATGACAACGACTACCGACACTATTTTAATTATTTTGAATCTAAAACTTTATTTTACGACACGTATGGAGTTCGGGTTTGGAAACGGGTCTCGTAGGAATTACGGACCACTTAATCACGAGATTGGGCTTGTGGGCCTTGGGCCCAAGCCCAAGCCCATTAGGGAAACCTAAGTATTTAAGAGTGAACAACCCTAATACTCCTCATTTCACTACAGCCGCATATGAAGTTTTGTCCTCCAGATCCTTTTGTGTTTTCTGCTAATCAAAGAACACCCACACATACAACACATTCTTATCTTCACAAATTACTTATACACAACACACACTCAAATGAAGATCAAAGCTTCTATCACCACAACACCTTCATCTTCACTTACATCTCCCTCTCGATCTACTGGGCACGAGAACCGGAGCCGAAGCCGGCACTGACGCCGGTGGCTTTTCAGGCGAAATACCCCCCCCCCCTTTCCGATCTACGCGACTCCTCAGGCGGCGAACGGCGATTAACGGTGGTGGCACTCGGCGACGGCGACAAAGAAAGAAGGAGGGAGATGACTGATCTAGAAAGAGAGAGAGAGCTGATCAGCGGAGACACTGTTTTTCCGGCAACGGGTTACCGGCGACGGAGCTGTGACGGCAACAGTGGCAGCATCCGCGATTCGAGCTATTTTCTTCGGTGAGTTTTTGGATTTTTATTCTTCTTTCCTTGTTCGATTAGATCCGACTCGATCCACGTTGTTTCAGCCGATCTGGTTGTCGTTTCAGGCGATAATTGATGTAAATGATGGCGGTATTATGTTGGTGAAGTCTGGTGACCAGATTAGCGGTCGTGGTGCTGTTGTTTTGTTCGGGTGTTGGGTTCTTGGTTCGAGTCGGGTTATAATGTTCCAGATCCATGATACGGCTCGGTTTACACTGCCCGTTTAGTTTGGGTCTCAGCCTCGTTTCGGTCAACCCGGGTCAGACCCGGTCAACTCAGTGAGTCAACTCAGTCAACAGGTCAACCGAGTCAACGCAGCGAGTTGACTGGTCAAACCAGGTCAACTCTGTTCGGGTTCGAGTCAAACCAGTCAACACAGCAGGTTGACTGGTCAATGTTGGTCAACTCGGGTCAACGAACGGTCAACGGCAGTCAACTCTCGGGTCAATCGCGGTCAACTCAGGACCCGGTAAAGTTTAGACGTAGCAAATATTTACTTCGTTAGCTTAGATAGTTAGTTTACGCGACCGAGCTCGACCCGACTCGATTATTTACTAGTTTAGGTTTTGATATTTTGGCGAAAGTCACATTTTGATTACATTGCGTGGATTATTGTTGTGTTTTGACAAAATACGACGATTTTTATTGTCGGTTTATTCGAAAAACAGAGGAAACTCTGTCCGTTTTCCTAAAAACCCGTAACATGAGACGTAATTACATTCTAAAAAAGACACTTTTCAACAATTCGAGTTTTTTCTTATAAGATATAATATAGAGATATATTTATTTGACGATGTTTTTCGAACTATAAAACGAAGTTGTAAAACGACGACAAATTAAATAACTTCATGTACTTTCGTAAAATAAATATAATTGGTATATTTATTTCAAATGACTATTATTCGACGATTATTTATTTCCACGTTTAGAGACATCGAAACCCGATACACTTTGACAAATAAATATAATTATTTATTTTATTTCAAACACCAATATTTCCGAATACTTTTATAAAATAAATATGAGGTTTATATTTATTTCGAATGTCAAAATTTCCGAACACTTTTATACAATAAATATAATGTTTATATTTATTTCGAACGACTATTATTCGGCGATTATTTAATATAAATATAATTGTGTGTATTTATTTCACCGTCGATACTTCGTGTAATTTTATTAAATAAATATAATGTATTATATTTATTCCAAGCGTCAACGATAAATTGCCATACCATATATGTTTATATCTTTTTGTTTCCATCATATGAAAACTACACGCTATATTACCACATCACATACGACATATCGAATACGTATCATCTTATCTACGTATTTCTATTCACGACGACCAACACGACATCGAAAGTATATATTTATATTTGAATATATATAAATATATATATCTTAATCACTCGAAAACTAAGTCGATCTCGAAACTTAGTTTTATCCTGATTATAAACAGGATCAATTAGCCATAGAATGGTTATTCTAAATCAAGATAACACCTTAACTGAATCGTTTAGCTAATGATTCGGCAGAGCTCGGACACGTAGCTTAACTACGTTGTTTTATTAGAAAACTTATAATTATTCCTTGATTAGGAATGCTTTAGTTGCACGCTAGCGAGGTCACATTCTTGGAATGACATCATGGAATCACTTTTTAGCTAGCTTTGCACAAGGATGTCGAGGTGAGTTCATAACCCCCACTTTTTACTGTTTTACATTTTTATAAATGTATTCGGGGGTGGAAAGACATGCAAGTTTTGCAAAAATAAACAACTTTTCGTTGAACGAAAACTCATATTTCTAAACCATATTGCGAATGGATTTCAAGGAACTCAAATGGTTTACGAACGGTTTATACTAAACATACTGGTCTTACAAAACAAACGCGTATTTCACAAACGTGCATGATTTTCATGACTAGTGACAGGAATGTCCTAGTTACTACAACGGGACTGGGTTGTTCTGCGTACGAACAACGAGACAACCCAATGGGTTTATGTCCCCCTTTTTCTTTTGAAATACATATTAACTATGGTATGATTAAGCTATGGAATGAACTCTTGGATCACGTGCGAATAGGCGCTAACTTAGGCACCATTAATCCTTTTAAGGACCACGGAACAGGGGGTAGATCTATCGGGTACGGGCGAGCCCCACTCACGGTCCTTGTGCGGCCACTTAGAGTGCTTTTGTGTCCCTGTCGAAGTGAATCGACACTTAAATCGTCTACCGGGTTGAGTGCTTCCTATGTCGGCACACATATTAATGTCTTAGCTACACATTAATGATCAACATGTTCATAGACGCATTACATACCTACTTATAAACTGAACTTTCAAATGTTTTTAAGATTCATTTGATGTAAACTTACAAATACATGGATTTACAAACTTTGGTAACGTTTTTCAAATTATACCTAAGTAAGAGGACGCGCTGATCCTGCTTATAAAGGTTCGTTTGGGGCTCGGCTCATTCTCTCTCGTGCAATGCACAAAGACTCTTGTGGGCTAGACTCACAATTTTTCATATATCATGCCAAGAAAATAATTTTACTATATTTTCTCAACAACTTTGAAACCGGTTATCAAAAAGATTTCTTTTAAATCTTTTTAAAACAAACTATGAACTCGCTCAACTTTATGTTGACTTTTTCGCATGTTCTTTCTCAGGTTGCATTTTCAAAACTATGGAACGGTTGGAATAGGAGAACCCATGGGAATTCGAGTACTTAGCGGCGTTCAAATTCTAGAAGTCTTAGCTTAATTGCTTCCGCTGTGCAATGAAGATACCGGTCCAGTCACGCCAGCTCTGATATTTCGGGGTGTGACAGATTGGTATCAGAGCTATAGGTTTCAGCGAATTAGGTTTCTGTAGAGATACCTAGGCTTTAACCTCACTATCCTCTGGGAACTTAGACTTTTAAGACTTTGAATACATACAGAACGCCTAAGACTCGAATATGGGTTCCAACCGTTGCCGAATATAATGAGTCAACAATTTTGGTTTTAAAAATACACAAGTGTTGCGTTTGATACACGGTACACGAATCGATAACACACAGTAAGCAAAACCTGGAGGGTTTTGATAACACGCATATAGGACCTTTGGGAAAACTCTTGATAAGAAACTTATGTCGAAATTCATTAAAGGTCCTCAAGTAGGAGCCGAGAGTGTTAACTCCGGCACACGCCATCATATTATGTACATTGTCTATGCTATTTTAATTACCCTAGCAGGTAATCTACGTGGAACGAAACGCTAGTGCGCGAGTGCACATGAAACTTAAACTACACCGTCAGCGGACGTCGAAGTATATCACACACGACTTTCGAGGCAAGGCCTCGGGGAAAACACAAAGGGACACGACAACAACGATGCTAATCTCGTCAGCGGGAGAAGATTTCACAGTAGTCGATACTTAGTCTGAAGAGACTCACAATTGTTGGCGCTGCAAAAGAAGTCACACGTCTTCGCATTCCCCCTATTTCATTTATGGCGATCACGCTATGTTCGACATTCCATGGTAATGTCAACTAACAAACGATTATCAAGCAAAATTCCAGGTAAAGTCCTTAAATTTCTTTTGTTGAAATTTCGACTTTTTGCATATAGTGAGTAGATTTTTGCATCTCTACTCCACCTAAGGGTCATTGCATCGTGAAAATTTTATTTCATGATAGCGAACACTCATTTGTTTCATTTATTGACAAATTCATATGTACGCATGCATTGTTTGTCGCGCATGTGGCTCGTTGATTCGTGAAGACCATTGGAGGGCTTCACTCCAAATTGTTGTTTTATCAAAGCTCAAATATCATTTCGCTATACCTGATCTTTGCATTATTATTTGAACGGATACATTATTGCAAAGCGTTGACTCCTTGATATCCAGTCAACGAACCCGTTGAAACTCATTTCTTTTGAATACATTACATGGTTTGTTCATTGTAACCATGTCAAAATTCTCTTGTCAACACATGCATTCATTGTTGGAATGTGACTAAACCAAGTTCAATTGTTTGAACTTGTACGTATTACATATTCAATTCAAAGTTCCATATGATGGATTGAGGCCATCATATTCGAAATATTCCTAACAAGCACTTCATTTGCTTTGAACTATAATAGGCTTGTTTGGTCTTCGACTTCATTGAATCGTTTCTTTGATCACGATCACCTTGTGGTGTCGGAATGAACTTGTAGCTTGGGCTAATCATGATCGAGCCTTTCATGCAAAATATGGTGATGCTTGTTTGGTCACCGCTATTGTTGAATTATTTTATTCACTACGACACCTTGTGGCGTCAGTATAAACTTGTAGCTTGTGCTAATCATGAACAACCATTTCATGCGAAACCATGTATGCTTCTCGTTTGACAAATCATTTAAATAGTCTTAATACAACTATGTATTAAGACAATGATACACCAGGTTCGGTTGTATTTCAGTTCGGTGTATCCTTGCAATTCGATAATGTCAACACATTGATTTTATTCATTTAACGGTTCGATTGATGAACATTTTCATGTCTATGTTAAACGAATTTGTTGAATTCGAGTTTCATTCATACAACAACCAACGCAAGATTCCGTTGGTAGTGAATTCTATTGTTTCAAAAATTTATTTGCATGCTGTGAACATTCATTTGGAATTCAATTGGTCAAAATTCCTTTTTTGATGAACCCCGTAGACTTGGTCGCATTGGTGATACTATCACTACGCTTCGTTCACTTGACATCAATTTCTTGAACAAACTCAGTTGAATCGTTGGATTTTTATCGATGCAAAATGTCCTTACCTTCACGTAATCTAAATAGATATTGATTCAATTACATGCTCATTCACTTTGCTATTCTTCGGACTTACCTAGGAATGAGGCAACTCTGAGGAAATAACATAGACTAAATTTCGAGGACGAAATTTCTGCAACAGGGGGAGAATGTGACAACCGGTAATTTACGGCTCTTAATTACGTGATTAACAGGTGATTAACGCGATAATAAATAGTGTTTAAGACATGGATTAACTTAATTAGGCCTTTGGAGTGCCTAGAAACGTCTATCCGACCTTACAGTGCGCGAACGGTGGTTTACAGAGAAACATGTTAAACGTAAAACGACAACGAAATGAAACCGAACAAAACACTGACAATGCCGACTAATATTAAATTTTTATGATATATTTTTGATTCGTAATTAAATTTTTATATCCGTAGTCGAAACCGAATCGAAAAACATATTAAAACGAACAAACGACGTGTTTTACGCACTTGTTATGCAAACGGCGTTCAGACGCGATGACAACGACTACCGACACTATTTTAATTATTTTGAATCTAAAACTTTATTTTACGACACGTATGGAGTTCGGGTTTGGAAACGGGTCTCGTAGGAATTACGGACCACTTAATCACGAGATTGGGCTTGTGGGCCTTGGGCCCAAGCCCAAGCCATTAGGGAAACCTAAGTATTTAAGAGTGAACAACCCTAATACTCCTCATTTCACTACAGCCGCATATGAAGTTTTGTCCTCCTGATCCTTTTGTGTTTTCTGCTAATCAAAGAACACCCACACATACAACACATTCTTATCTTCGCAAATTACTTATACACAACACACACTCAAATGAAGATCAAAGCTTCTATCACCACAACACCTTCATCTTCACTTACATCTCCCTCTCGATCTACTGGGCACGAGAACCGGAGCCGAAGCCGGCACTGACGCCGGTGGCTTTTCAGGCGAAATACCCCCCCCCCTTTCCGATCTACGCGACTCCTCAGGCGGCGAACGGCGATTAACGGTGGTGGCACTCGGCGACGGCGACAAAGAAAGAAGGAGGGAGATGACTGATCTAGAAAGAGAGAGAGAGCTGATCAGCGGAGACACTGTTTTTCCGGCAACGGGTTGCCGGCGACGGAGCCGTGACGGCAACAGTGGCAGCATCCGCGATTCGAGCTATTTTCTTCGGTGAGTTTTTGGATTTTTATTCTTCTTTCCTTGTTCGATTAGATCCGACTCGATCCACGTTGTTTCAGCCGATCTGGTTGTCGTTTCAGGCGATAATTGATGTAAATGATGGCGGTATTATGTTGGTGAAGTCTGGTGACCAGATTAGCGGTCGTGGTGCTGTTGTTTTGTTCGGGTGTTGGGTTCTTGGTTCGAGTCGGGTTATAATGTTCCAGATCCATGATACGGCTCGGTTTACACTGCCCGTTTAGTTTGGGTCTCAGCCTCGTTTCGGTCAACCCGGGTCAGACCCGGTCAACTCAGTGAGTCAACTCAGTCAACAGGTCAACCGAGTCAACGCAGCGAGTTGACTGGTCAAACCAGGTCAACTCTGTTCGGGTTCGAGTCAAACCAGTCAACACAGCAGGTTGACTGGTCAATGTTGGTCAACTCGGGTCAACGAACGGTCAACGGCAGTCAACTCTCGGGTCAATCGCGGTCAACTCAGGACCCGGTAAAGTTTAGACGTAGCAAATATTTACTTCGTTAGCTTAGATAGTTAGTTTACGCGACTGAGCTCGACCCGACTCGATTATTTACTAGTTTAGGTTTTGATATTTTGGCGAAAGTCACATTTTGATTACATTGCGTGGATTATTGTTGTGTTTTGACAAAATACGACGATTTTTATTGTCGGTTTATTCAAAAAACAGAGGAAACTCTGTCCGTTTTCCTAAAAACCCGTAACATGAGACGTAATTACATTCTAAAAAAGACACTTTTCAACAATTCGAGTTTTTCTTATAAGATATAACATAGAGATATATTTATTTGACGATGTTTTTCGAACTATAAACGAAGTTGTAAAACGACGACAAATTAAATAACTTCGTGTACTTTCGTAAAATAAATATAATTGGTATATTTATTTCAAATGACTATTATTCGACGATTATTTATTTCCACGTTTAGAGACATCGAAACCCGATACACTTTTACAAATAAATATAATTATTTATTTTATTTCAAACACCAATATTTCCGAATACTTTTATAAAATAAATATGAGGTTTATATTTATTTCGAATGTCAAAATTTCCGAACACTTTTATACAATAAATATAATGTTTATATTTATTTCGAACGACTATTATTCGGCGATTATTTAATATAAATATAATTGTGTGTATTTATTTCACCGTCGATACTTCGTGTAATTTTATTAAATAAATATAATGTATTATATTTATTCCAAGCGTCAACGATAAATTGCCATACCATATATGTTTATATCTATTTGTTTCCATCATATGAAAACTACACGCTATATTACCACATCACATACGACATATCGAATATGTATCATCTTATCTACGTATTTCTATTCACGACGACCAACACGACATCGAAAGTATATATTTATATTTGAATATATATAAATATATATATCTTAATCACTCGAAAACTAAGTCGATCTCGAAACTTAGTTTTATCCTGATTATAAACAGGATCAATTAGCCATAGAATGGTTATTCTAAATCAAGATAACACCTTAACTGAATCGTTTAGCTAATGATTCGGTAAAGCTCGGACACGTAGCTTAACTACGTTGTTTTATTAGAAAACTTATAATTATTCCTTGATTAGGAATGCTTTAGTTGCACGCTAGCGAGGTCACATTCTTGGAATGACATCATGGAATCACTTTTAGCTAGCTTTGCACAAGGATGTCGAGGTGAGTTCATAACCCCCACTTTTTACTGTTTTACATTTTTATAAATGTTTTCGGGGGTGGAAAGACATGCAAGTTTTGCAAAAATAAACAACTTTTCGTTGAACGAAAACTCATATTTCTAAACCATATTGCGAATGGATTTCAAGGAACTCAAATGGTTTACGAACGGTTTATACTAAACATACTGGTCTTACAAAACAAACGCGTATTTCATAAACGTGCATGATTTTCATGACTAGTGACAGGAATGTCCTAGTTACTACAACGGGACTGGGTTGTTCTGCGTACGAACAACGAGACAACCCAATGGGTTTATGTCCCCCTTTTTCTTTTGAAATACATATTAACTATGGTATGATTAAGCTATGGAATGAACTCTTGGATCACGTGCGAATAGGCGCTAACTTAGGCACCATTAATCCTTTTAAGGACCACGGAACAGGGGGTAGATCTATCGGGTACGGGCGAGCCCCACTCACGGTCCTTGTGCGGCCACTTAGAGTGCTTTTGTGTCCCTGTCGAAGTGAATCGACACTTAAATCGTCTACCGGGTTGAGTGCTTCCTATGTCGGCACACATATTAATGTCTTAGCTACACATTAATGATCAACATGTTCATAGACGCATTACATACCTACTTATAAACTGAACTTTCAAATGTTTTTAAGATTCATTTGATGTAAACTTACAAATACATGGAGTTACAAACTTTGGTAACGTTTTTCAAATTATACCTAAGTAAGAGGACGCGCTGATCCTGCTTATAAAGGTTCGTTTGGGCTCGGCTCATTCTCTCTCGTGCAATGCACAAAGACTCTTGTGGGCTAGACTCACAATTTTCATATATCATGCCAAGAAAATAATTTTACTATATTTTCTCAACAACTTTGAAACTGGTTATCAAAAAGATTTCTTTTAAATCTTTTTAAAACAAACTATGAACTCGCTCAACTTTATGTTGACTTTTTCGCATGTTCTTTCTCAGGTTGCATTTTCAAAACTATGGAACGGTTGGAATAGGAGAACCCATGGGAATTCGAGTACTTAGCGGCGTTCAAATTCTAGAACTCTTAGCTTAATTGCTTCCGCTGTGCAATGAAGATACCGGTCCAGTCACGCCAGCTCTGATATTTCGGGGTGTGACAAAGGGATGGGTTGAAAGTGAACCAAGCCCTTCTATTTATACCAAACCAGTCTCTTCACATGGCCTCGTGCCCATGGGGCACAACCCCGTATCCTTTCTACTTTGTCTTCATTTAATGATCAATGTCAGACTGTATGCACACACAGTCATGTGTGACAGTAGGCACGACTGTGTGGTCAACTTTGTGGCATCCATTTTGAGATTATGCATATCTAGGAGTTAACTACGGTCCCGTGTCCTGGAGACACGACTCCGTGTCCCTTGTCTGCTTTGTTTGTCTTGATCTGCACGGACTCTGATCTGATTCAGTGATGGGGCACGACCCCGTGTCTGGATGGCATGACCCCGTGCTTGTCTTCTGGATTGTTGTTTTGGTCTTGAGGTGTAGCTTCGGGGGTAGGCATGGTGTGTTAATTCCTCTTTCTTGTATTTGTGTTGGTATATGCTGTTCTTTTGTTCCTTTTGAACGTCTAAGCTCATTTAATTCTGAAAATCAAAAGTATACAAAGAAATGCACTTTTTCCAACATTAGTACATAAAAAGAGTTGATTTTATCCATAAAAATTAATATGGGTAAATAATGTTCCCTCAAATATACAAATGAACAATAACATAATCTCTCTTCTCCACTCACAACCACTCAAAATCATCTTTTATATTATGCAGAACTCAGTCACATAGATATATAGAGAATGGGAACATATTATATAGAGTAAAGTGTCATTTTGGTGCCTGAGGTTTGGTCACTTTTGTCATTTTAGTCCAAAACTCAAATCTTTTAAATCTGGGTCCCTATGGTTTCACTTTTATTGCCATTTTGGTCCAAAAATCAAAACAGTTGTTATTTGGCTAATAAAATCTAATTATTTTGTTTTTTTCTTCTGGGGCAAAATGGTCCATTTAAATTTACTATAACATATTATTAATTAAATTAATTATATTAAATAACCCTTTAACCTCATAAATGTTCAGATTATGTAATCCTCCCCAAAATGTATCATCTTCCACCAAAATCGTCCCAAACCCTCCCAACCACCATCACTTGTGCTATTGTGATTCGAGTACTAGGCTTTGTATCAAGCATTTTCGTAATTAATCATCGTGCGTCTGTTGAAAACCACGGCGGATACTTGAAATCACCTCGGTAAATCTTCTTATACATCGCGATGATGTTATCGTCCAGAAAAGGTAAGAATCCGGCGAGAAGAATGTACAAAATTACTCCACACGGCCAGGTATCCGCTTTTGCTCAGTCGTAACCTTTTTTGCCAATCACTTCCGGTGTGACGTACGCTGGAGTACCAAATGTCGTGTGTAGCAATCTGTCCTGACGTATATGATCTGAAAAAGCACTTAGACCAAAACCCGTCACTTTCAAATTAAAAGAGTAGGCACACCAGAATTTCATACTGTTCTGGTTTTCTGAAATACCCTCAAAATCACACAAAATCCCAAAAAAAAAATATCTCTCTCACCACCGCTCAGGAATGCAGAGATATAAGAGATCTGCGGCTCTTCAACCGTGTGCGTGCTAAAAAATCCACCGGCGGCAGAACTTGCCACCGTAAACACGTGGAAGACAGGTGAACTTGCTGCAGCTATAGTGTCAAATTACTCATTTATTACATACAATTTTTGTATACTAGATCAATTTAAGAAACAACGGTGTACCACTCGGAAAATACGAGTAGTTGGGAGGGTTAGTGGCGTGATCGTAGTTGGGAGGGTTTGGGATGATTTTGGGGGAAGATGAAATATTTTGGGGAAGATGACATAATCTGAACATTTATGAGGATAAAGGGATATTTAATATAATTAATTTAATTAATTACAATAAATTCAGATGGACCATTTTGCCCCTGAAGAAAAAGACAAAATAACTAGATTTTATTAGCCAAATAACAAGTGATTTGATTTTTGGACCAAAATGTAATGCCCTGCTTCTTCGTACTTTCCATAATTAGAAAGTCTTGTTTGTATTTCTATTTTTTGGAAGTCTTGTGTTCTTATAGTCGTTCTTTCGTTGTTAACGTTGTAACATCCGAGACTTGAATCATAAATAAATTCGTATTTCTTCAAATTCGTGTTATACGTACTTTATACGTTTAAATTCGTGAAACATTTGATACATATTCGTAATTCTTGGAAACTATGTGTTAATCTTGCAAATACGTAAAACTTACGAATAATATGTATTTTGAATGCATATGATACTTAAATACGACGTACATACGCTTAAACATACTTCATTATAATTTTTTTATGTTAATGTTACATGTTTGATCCTTATAATATGCTTTTATATCATATACGACCCTTAAAACATCTTAAAAACCTAAATAAGAAACAAGAGGGGATAATTATGTCACAAACTAAAACACAAACCACACCAGGCCAAGGCCTGGCGGGCCACGACTCGCCCCACAAGAACCCACGCGGGCCGCGAGCTAAGTGAATCCGGAAACAGCCTAATCAGCTCATCCATTGGTCGATTTTTGATGGGTTTTGATTGGTTTAAATTGTGCTTCTTGCATTTAAACCTCACCAACCCAATCCTAATCCATCCCCTATATAACCCAAGCTTCCTCCAAGCATTTTCAACTTTCTCAACACTCTCTAAGCACTCCCAAATACTCTAAAAAACGCAGCTGATTACGAGTGCAAGACAGATTCATAACATCTTACAAAAGTGTGCATATCTCACTCTTTTCTTAACCTTTTTCCTTGATTCATTTTCCTACTTTCTTGGAACAACCTTAGGAACATTTCCACAGGTTTTCCATGGAAAACCAAGGTCTGGAATGTCACCAAAAAGGCTCCAAAGTGGACTAAACTTTCTATTTTTGATTTAAACTTTGTTAAACTTAGTTAAACTTAGTTAAAATTGAGTTATCTCATCTCATTCCTATGTCCTTATGCTCATAATCAATCGAATGGTTAGTTGGGCTTAAAAAAAGGTTGAGACATATAAAATCAGAGGTTAAAGCCTCATAATCTTTCTGTTTTGGTTAGGGTTTTACCCACAAGTAGTGTTCAAGCTTGAAGCTTGATGTTGTGTGATTATAGGACAAGCTTGGGCTATCCTACTTGAAAATCCACACACTACTTGATGTTTTCCATAGATTAGTTGTTCTTATTCATTTCATACTTGTAAGTTCATGACCCTCCTTGTTGTTTATAACAAGTGTAGTGGTGAACCAAAGAGGTACCTAAATGGAAGACTTGTTCTTCCTACCTCCTACATGACATATATGATAAACGAAGAGGTTCCTAAATGGAGGATTCATCCTCCTACCTGATGCTTGACCTATATGACTATATGAACATTATATAATACTTATATATTAACCAAATAATCGAACCTTTGATGATGAATTAGTGTTCATATGTCAAAGTACTAGATTACATCATCTAAGCCTTAATAACTTGTTATGATTCTAATGGGTATTTTACCCATGAAAACATTCTAACCCTTGGGGTTTCATAGTGTCAAACAAGTATTATACGACTAGATGATTACTTTCCATATGTTATTTTCTTGTAATTTAAAATCACCGAATCTATAATCTTTCATTAAAATCTCCATACTCATCCACCTATGTATCTTCGTGTAGAAGGACAAGGTGCTCCAAACTAAACTACCAACAACTCTCGCGGGATTAACAAGTGGAAAGCTTGCAAAACCGTGAGTATACTAGAACCCCTTCTTTACGTTTACCACTTTTTGGGGTGTAACATGTTACTTATTAAACTTACACATGAACTTTATTCGTAAATGCACAAACGTTCCTATTACATGCTTGCTTACTTGATTACTTAATACATGGAACTTGGGGTTATTCGTTTTGTGTTACACTTATCATTAGCTTCGATCGAGCCTATCCTTGACATATAAGCGCTGTAGGATTAACGCACCACCCGTCGACTTGAGGTTATGTCATGAGCTTATTGTGTTTCATCATTGGTTTGATTTGTTAGACACATACCAATTTTAATGTTTATCTTGTATCATTAGCTTGCCATGAGGAATCGCTTAAACTTATCTTTTTATGCTATGTATGTACCAAACTTGTATAATCGCCTTTGCTATTGCATTGAACTTTATTTTAAAACATGTTACAGGTTGAGGATGACGATGCTATGAAATGAAGTAACGTTGATGCTTAGATACACATATAGACGCTTTAGGTTTAATATGTTGTATCAATTTTGTTTATGTTGTTATGTATTTTCATTGAACTTGTTGTTATTTGAATTTCCTTGTAATGTTTGACAATTCGATTTATGAAATGAAAACGGTTGATTTAAATATTGTCACAAATAGTGTTATGAAGTCTCTTGCAATCTCGTTTTCGTCTCACTCCGGTGTTTTTGCCATCGGTTGGGGTGTGACACAAAAAGGCAGCAACACGTCACCACCCTTTGAACATCCCAAAAACCAAAACTAGCATCCTTATCTATCTATCTATCTATCTATCTATCTATCTATCTATCTATCTATCTATCTATCTATCTATCTATCTATCTATCTATCTATCTATCTATCTATCTATCTATCTATCTATCTATCTATCTATCTATCTATCTATCTATCTATCTATCTATCTATCTATCTATCTATCTATCTATCTATCTATCTATCTATCTATCTATCTATCTATCTATCTATCTATCTATCTATCTATCTATCTATCTATCTATCTATCTATCTATCTATCTATCTATCTATCTATCTATCTATCTATCTATCTATCTATCTATCTATCTATCTATCTATCTATCTATCTATCTATCTATCTATCTATCTATCTATCTATCTATCTATCTATCTATCTATCTATCTATCTATCTATCTATCTATCTATCTATCTATCTATCTATCTATCTATCTATCTATCTATCTATCTATCTATCTATCTATCTATCTATCTATCTATCTATCTATCTATCTATCTATCTATCTATCTATCTATCTATCTATCTATCTATCTATCTATCTATCTATCTATCTATCTATCTATCTATCTATCTATCTATCTATCTATCTATCTATCTATCTATCTATCTATCTATCTATCAATCTATCTATCTATCTATCTATCTATCTATCTAGGATTAGTGTACCCTCCAGCATGTCATCATCATCATCAAAGATGATCATTCTGAAAAGCTCCGATGGAGAAACCTTCGAGGTGGAAGAATCGGTGACGTTGGAGTCACAAACAATCAAGCACATGATCGAAGACGACTATGCCGACACCACCATCCCCCTCCCCAACGTCACCAGCAACATTCTTTCCAAGGTCATTGAGTATTGCAAGAAGCACGTCAACTCACCCAACAACCCGCCTCCTGAAGATGATCTCAAAGCCTTTGATGCCGACTTTGTTAAAGTCAATCAGAGAGCACTTTGTTTGAACTAATTCTGGTTCGCTTCTTTCTATTATTGTTTTCTGATTAATATTTATTTTATCTTGTTGTTTCCAACAACTGCAATAGCATTTCATTTCATTTGGGGCACTAACTAGTGGTTGCCGGTATTATTTGGGTGCTAACTAATAGTAATTGTTTGATTCAGGATGCTAATTATCTAAACATCAAGAGCTTGCTGGATCTAACTTGCCAAACAGTGGCAGACATGATCAAGGGAAAGACACCTGCGCAAAACGTTCAACATCAAGAATGATTTCACATCGGAGGAAGAAGAGGAGGTTCACAGGGAGAATGCATGGGCGTTCGAGTAAAATTAAATCAAGTTTGCTAAACTAAATTTATTTTATAATGCAAGTGGTGGTGGTGGTGGTGGTGGTGTAATGTGGATTCTTTTGTGTTTTTCCTAGAAACTTCAAACATCCTTAATTTGGTCTCTGTTTGAATTCTGCTGTTTTTATTTTTTTGGTCTTAATTTTTTAACAAATTGTTTGGTCTTTGTTCGAAATCAGATTCTATTTGAAGGAATCGTTTGGATTTTTGGATCATCCTTTTGGTTGACTGGTTCTGCGAAATCATGTTTGGTTTCAGTGTTGTGCTCTCATGATTTTTGTTTTGGTCAATGTTGTAGAAATCATTTTTAGGCGGCGATTAGTCGGTCATCGGAGGCCTGTCGCCTGGATTTGGCCAAATCGGCAAATCTAGGCGGTCAAAGTCAAAATTGGCCCAAAATCGCCCAAAATTAGGTCAAATTGAACCAAATCAATCATGTGGAACGCATTCTTACCTTATTTCGAACAAAGATCAATGCAATGAACGGTCAAAATTGGGGCTAGGGTTTGTATTTTACTGTGCGTCTGGTGAGTGAAGGAGGGAGAGACCGCGTATGAGATGAACGGATGGGAATTAGGGTTTATTATGTTTAAATATTTAACATTTAACCCCCTACATCTTTACTAGGTTATATTTAGTCCCCAAACTTATAAATTTATACATAAAAAACATAAACTAATGTTATATATATAAATTTGAAAAATTATACATTAAAAGTTCATCCCTATTAATACCTGTTAATACCGACTAATCCCTAGGCGGTGACTAACGCCTTCTACAACATTGGTTTTGGTTCATTTCTTGTGGTTTTGATGAAATGTTTTGGCCAAGCTGCCAACGGCAGTTCGTTTAGTTTTGCTGAAAATTTGGTTTACAAGGACGACCTGGATTGTTGAAACTGCCAAAACCAAAGCTTATAAATTTAAAAACCAAACGATTTTCTTTGGTTTGGTGTTTGGCCGGGTCTAGCGGTTTATGAAACTGCTACCGGGTTGTGTAAGGAACTTTTACAGTTTTATCTGTGTGAAACAATATTTATTTACTTGAACAATGCCAGCTTTAACTGGGTTATATTTAGTTATTGTTTTTTTTCTCTATTCTTTTCAATTTTTGTTTTCATTTTACTTTTAGATTTCTTGAATACAAAACAAATCAAAGACTTGGCAAAAAATTCATGATCGGGTTTTTTTGCCAAACCGGATCAAGTTAAAACACGGTTTTGGTTTGATCAACATGGGTCAGAACCGTGTTTTGGTAAGCCCAGGTTGGGTTAGAACCCAGTTTTTTAAAAGAAAAACCCTAACCTATGTTCCTATCCAAACTGATTCATCTAGGGTTGATAGCATAGTTGTTTAAAAAATATGTAAAATCGTAAAAAAAATGTTTTTTTAACTGTTATGTAGTTGTTTTATGACGGTTGTTTTTTTAAAAACAGAGCGGGTCAAGTTTAACCAGGTTTTAACAAAAAAAAAAAAAAAATCCAAACTCTGTTTCAAGTCTATGGGTTAGGTTGGGTTCAAATTGTTTCGACACAACATCATCAGCATCATCATCGTATTCAGTAAATCCCACCAATAGCAAACTCGAACTAGGAGTGTTCTGTATTTGATTCGGATTCGAAATTCGATCGAATCAATTTAAATTTGATTATCTAGCTTTGAAATCGGTTTTCAATTATCCGAGTTCGAACAAAATACAAATTTATATTTCCAACTTCGAATTCAAATATACACATGGAAATAAAACCTTCTAAATTTGGAACACTAAAAGCCCTTATAGTTGGTTTGTAGTAGTTTTGAAGTTAAAAGTACAAATAATTTATTTGTGTGAATTTGAATTAAATCGAAATTTGAATTCGAGTTTCTTTTGAACTAGGCATAATATTCGAGTAAATCAAATTTTAGTCGAATACGAATTCAAATGAAAAATAAATATTTGAAAAATTCGATTCGATTAATTCAAAACATCATTATTCGATTTGTAGAATACCCTTCACCCAAACTGGTAAAACACCTTTTTCATAAGCAAACGAAGACCAAAAATTGTGACCCAGTTAAAAACAATTAGGTGTCCACCATGCGATGATTGGAAGTGCCGAACACCATCAAAAAATAAGAGCCCATTGACAACAATCGACATAAGAACCAGAACAATGGCAGTGTTGTGGAAGTATGGAAGGCTGGAACACCTCAACACCTGCTCAAGCCGAGTTACCAGGTCAACCATAAAACATAAAAACCCGAGAAGTCCAATGCAAAACGATCCATATATCCTGATTTAAACTGCCATTGTGTCATCAGTTCTGATGACATTGGTTACTAGCTAAAACCCGACATGAAGCTTTTTAAAGACCAAACACTTAAAAGGTCATGAAAAGCTCATTGTGAGATGTTCAGTGTTCACAGTCCAGTCCGATTTGAGTTACAAAAACTCTAGATTGGACCACTCGCTACAGTTTTAAAAAATAACAAACCTAACAGGCCAGGTTGGTTGGTTGCCAAAGTTGGGCGGTTTGAACCCCTTTTTTCGGAAAAATTCAAAACAGCAAGTTTGTGTTGCACTTTTGAAACTGTTACAAGATGTTTTATGTATATTATAAATATATATATGTATAACGGCATATCCAAAAAATGAAAAAAAAAAAAAAAAAGATTAAAAAATAAAGGCATATGACCAGTTTGGTTTAAATGCTCGGTTTCCATATTTCAAGCAGTATAAATCTCAAACTAATCAAACCAGCTAATTTGCTTATGTATAGGCGTTTCAACGGTTTATGACCACCCCAGTTGCCAAAAGTACCCAAAACGTAGCAAGGCAGTGTCTTAAATTAATACCAAAATACACAAGTTGCTATCATTGCTTAAGACTTACAATATCTGCTTACAATCCAGTAACGAAAGCGCACATTCAACTATTGTTACACATGAAAAGTATGCAAGAAACGCAAATACCTTCGAATCAATCAGGCAAAGCAGTTCCTCTCTCGAGATTGTTCTTGATCTCGAGCGTGTATCTGCCAAACGCGCGTTCAATCTTCTTATTGAAATGCTCGTTACGGTCATTAATGGAGTCGATGTCCTTCTCTTCATGAAATCTTCTTCTCCTACTAAACGCATTCCTCTTCTCATCTTTGTCCCTTAGCTCCTTCACCATCCTTTCAATCTTATCCTCTGAAACTTTAGGTGCCTATTGATGTACAAACATGTTTATTTTTTTATCAAAATAATAATAACAAAAACACGAGAAATTTGATTTCCTGATTTACCTTTCCATATTGCAGACTTGAAGCTTCTCTGTAAAACTCAGGATCTGCTTCCTTCATTCTGTTGTATTCTTCAAGATCAACGTCAATCTTCTTTGTCCTTTTCTTGTGCGCATCATACAAGGTTTTCTGATTAAACACTGTTCAAAATTGTAGGTTAGCAGGGTACTGGTGAGTTCTCTAATCACAGGTAATGAAAAAAAAGAAAATAAACAGCCGAAGGTCCAGATTTGTGGCCTGTATTTAAACATGTCCGGCCGGATTCATACGCACTTCAACTCTTTCAAAATTCTAAATTTGAATATAACCAACTAGGTTAGTTCCCCGTGTGTTACACGGGTTGAACAATTTAAACTATATAGCATAGATATTTCCTGTAAATGCAAAACAAAGACAGAGACATTTACATACCATATTGACATAAATGAGTTAATATAAATGTAACCCATCAACCCGTACATATTAATTAATGTCGTAGAGTTCGATAAGACGGCTCTAATATATTTTATATATATATATCAATAATATATTTAGTCTAACATATTAATATTATTATGAATTTCGAAACTTGTTTAGCTAGGATTTAAGATTCTATTGAAGTTTTAGTTTAACAATAGGTTATTGAATTAATAATAAGAATTTGTATTAGATTAGATTAAATATTATTATTATTTGTATTAGATTAGATTAAATATTATTATTATTATTATTATTATTATTATTATTAGTATTATTAATAATTTTAATCAATTAAATGAGAGAATGAAAAGTATCTCAAAACAGGTTTCTTTTATTATACAGTATAGAAGATATAGATGTATGTATTGAATATGTTCACAATATCTTTAAGTTCCTAAGTTCACCTATTTATTTATATATTATATTAATGACCGGTTAAAGTTATCCATAAATAATCATATTCAAATTCATAATCTATGTTACTATTCCTAAGCTTCTCTAATCTATACTATATATAATATATAATATAATTTTAGTTACAACAGGTTATTGAATTAATAATAAGAATTTGTATTAGATTAGATTAAATATTATTATTATTTGTATTAGATTAGATTAAATATTATTATTATTATTAGTATTATTAATAATTTTAATCAATTAAATGAGAGAATGACAACATATTAATTAATGTCGTAGAGTTCGATAAGACGGCTCTAATATATTTTATATATATATATATCAATAATATATTTAGTCTAACATATTAATATTATTATGAATTTCGAAACTTGTTTAGCTAGGATTTAAGATTCTATTGAAGTTTTAGTTTAACAATAGGTTATTGAATTAATAATAAGAATTTGTATTAGATTAGATTAAATATTATTATTATTTGTATTAGATTAGATTAAATATTATTATTATTATTATTATTAGTAGTATTATTAATAATTTTAATCAATTAAATGAGAGAATGAAAAGTATCTCAAAACAGGTTTCTTTTATTATACAGTATAGAAGATATAGATGTATGTATTGAATATGTTCACAATATCTTTAAGTTCCTAAGTTCACCTATTTATTTATATATTATATTAATGACCGGTTAAAGTTATCCATAAATAATCATATTCAAATTCATAATCTATGTTACTATTCCTAAGCTTCTCTAATCTATACTATATATAATATATAATATAATTTTAGTTACAACAGGTTATTGAATTAATAATAAGAATTTGTATTAGATTAGATTAAATATTATTATTATTTGTATTAGATTAGATTAAATATTATTATTATTATTAGTATTATTAATAATTTTAATCAATTAAATGAGAGAATGACAAGTGTCCCAAAACAGGTTTCTTTTATTATATAGTATAGATATGTTTCTATTAGTGCAAAATGAGTAAAATGTCATTTTCGTCCCCAAGGCATAGTTGTTAATAGCGAATAGCGACAAGGGACCTATATGCTACATTGCGAATAGCGACCGCTATTTTATAAATAGCGACACACTAGAAAAAGAATTTTGAAATTTTTTATATGTATATTATATCAGAATACCTAGGTATATATGCTACTTTACATGTATATTTAACAAAAACCTATAAATCCAGCTATATCTAATTGCTATTTACATCAAAAAAAAACCTAACTGTCGCTATTCACGCTATGACCCAGATAGCGACACTTGGTTGCCTCGCTACATAGCGCGCTATAGCGGCCGCTATTGACAACTATGCCCTAAGGTTGGCCAGTTTTGTGACTTTCGTCCAAAGGTTTGTTTTTCTGCATCTGGCTCCAAAAGGTTTGAAATCTTGCCATTTTCATCTGGCTCGTTAACTCCATTCATTTTTCTCCGTTGAGTTGGGGGAATTTTCGTCTTTTTGCTAACTTAAAGAGCAATGCGGTTTTTCACTTTTGGTAAAAAGACCGAATACCCCTGAAAAAGACCGAATTGCCCTTTAAGTTTACAAAAAAAGAAGAAAATTCTCCTGACTTAACGGAGAAAAATGGATGGAGCTAACGAGCCAGATGAAAATGGCAAGATTTTAAACCTTTTGGATCCGGATGTGAAAAAACAAACCTTTGGACGAAAATCGCAAAACTGGCCAAACCTCAAGGACGAAAATGTCATTTTACTCTTCCAAAAATTCTAACTTGATGCTAAACCAAATGTAATGATCAAGGCCAGCGTATATTTCACTGAAACAAAATTCATACTAGACATATTTAATGAATTGTTGATAGCAGATAAATGAATATGAAAACACATACCATCCCAACCAGCTGGAGCAGGTTCCTTCTCCCATTTTTTGTACTTTGTTTCTGCCACCTGCTGCGTATCTAACATATATGCTTCTTTCATATCCAACCCGTTTGCATCTAGAAGTTTCCCGATCTTCTTCTTCCTCTCATCCAACCACTTCTGTTTTGAAATTCCCCTCGACTCTTGTGGACCATCCTTTCTTTTCTTTTCTGCCACCATGGCACTTTGATTGGCTTTCCTTGCCTCGTTCTGCACATATACGATCAAACATACATATATGATTATACTCTTGACACATAAAAAATGTCGTAAAACATTACTACAAGTAGAAAAAAAGCAGTTACCATCTTCAGCCTCAACTCAAATAGCTTCTTTTGTTTCCCTGTAAGCTTAGTGAAGTCCACTTGTGGTTGATCCTCAGTGGTGGTGTTGTCATCGCCACTTGGAAGATCATCAGGTTCACTTTTTTCATTATCTGGGAGCTCAGTTTGAACAGATGTTGTAATTGAAGTCGGTTGAGAGCTTCTGGTTTCAGCTTTCAAGCCAGCTAAGATTATAACAAGAAGTCAAACTCATGGTTGTTAATGGCGAATAGCGATAAGGTACCTATATGCTACATAGGTATAGATAAATGGCGCGCAACTATTTTATAAATAGCGATACACTAGAAAAAAATTATATGTATGTTATATCAAAATACGCTGGTATATATGCTATCATACATGTATATTTAACAAAAACCTAAAATCCAGCTAATTTATAGCTATATTTAATTGCTATTTCTATTCAAAATTCCAAGTGCTAAACATGATGAACAAAAGGATTGGGAAAGTTTGTTTGAGTTGTGAAATAATTCTAAAATGTTTAAATGGTTCATTAATTTGAATCAAAATTTATGAAAATTACAAATTCAAGAAGTTTATAAATGTTAAATCTGTTTATCTTACAAGTGGTAGAGGATGTGCAGGTTAAAGCCAGGTTCCTGAGTCTGAATGTTACAAAGAGCTAGGCTACGATCCTGAACCAGTGAAGAATGTATAGCATGAACAAGAGTTTGAGCCAGGATTCGACCTCAAGGCGATAGCTAATTCCAGACAGCGATCCCAGCTTGATGAAATGGGGAGTCTGACGAGGTTAGGGCCAGAGTTAGATCCTGGATCATCATTCAGTAAAAAATGAAGATGCTGATTATGATATCAACATTCAAGGGGGAGTGTTGATGTTGATAAAGAGAAGATAGAGATTGAAAGATTCTTACAATGGAGAACATTTTGGAAAGTATGAGAAGATCGATCAAGACTGAAGAGTTGACATGCTGAAGACTCGCACCGAAGACTTCGTCAACATCCAAGGGGGAGTCTGTTGGTGCATACGTCTGTCGACTTTGTCTTCGTCTGAGTCTTGTATGTGAATAGATAGATTAGGGCACGATATACGAGAAAAATGTCAAAAATGTGTTTGGAGGCTATTTCGCACGAAATGATCCTGTTCATTTCGCATGTGTTGTTTCGTGCTGAATAGGTTGTCTATAAATAGTAGGTTGTGCCATCTCATTTGTAACTTTTCATTCCGGACGCCGAAGTGCTGCCGAAGTGTCTTTGGACTGTAAAAAGCTTTCAGATCAATAAACTAGATAATTAATGTGTATATCAAGCTGATTCAACTCCAATACGTCTGTTTCCGCCTTTTGTATTGGACGAGACCTCTTCTGAACGACTCGTTTGGTCGTGCAAACGATCCTACACAAGGCTAAATCAGTAGGCTAAACTCTGCCCAACTAAACTTGCAATGTGAGTCATTCTCTTTTTATCAACAATGTTTTATAATACTCCAACTATTTTCAAAGTTATAATTACAGGGATTAAGTCGTGGTTATCTTGAGTAACTGGCTAGTGGGGTATTGTGCACATTACTAATTTCTCACGGTTAGGCTCATAAACCTAACAGTGATAATCATCACTACTTGGGTGAAAGGACCCAATAGTGGTATGACCATCATCACCAGGGTGTGACACAGCGCCAGATAAAAATAAGATAAAAGCCATTGTAATCGCTCTTATGTTGTAATTTATAGCGATGTGTCGTTTTATCAAAATTGAGTGACTCGTCAGTATTTCCCAGCTGATAAAATCTTTTTAAAACATGTTTCAGGTGACTTACTGTGAATCAAGGAAAAGTGCTACGGAGCACTAACAAGCTTGAAGTAGTGGCTCAGTAAAATAAATAAACATGTTTTGTAAAACAGGGGTTTCCCAGTGAAATTACCCTTATTGTAAATTACGGGGTTTATCCCGAAATGGTGAAATAAATTAAATGGGCATTTTCAGTTTAAAAAGATCCTGTTAAAATTTACGTTGCCAAAATGAATAATACCACGGATTTCTGTCTCGCGGCTCCTGAAACGGGTAAAACCGGGTCGGGGGTCGTGACAGAAAAAGGTGGTATCAGAGCCACTTATTTAAGCCAATTAAGTATTTAGAAATACTTCATTTTTCTGATTGCCATTCTGTGATTCTGTGAAATTTTAGTTTACAAAATTTTAACTTAGAATTTTGTGTGTTTCTTCATGTATGCTAACAGCATGAATGAACTATCAGAAGCCCTTAAAGACTTTACTATCCATACCACAGATATGGATACTACCGACACTTTCCCTGGCTACCAGGCTGATATTGAAGAGCCAATGGTGTTTCAGGCCCAACTGCAGGAAAAACCAAAGCCGAAAAAGAGAAGAAGACTTGTAGGTTGGAGGCGTGTGCGTAGGAAGAAACCAGCAGTACAGAAAGTTGTAAAGACCGAGGATCCAAAAGATAAGGGAAAAGGAATAGAGATTGGGGAAAGTTCCAGGCAAGCCCAGGAAAGGCCATCATGGGAAGAGCTGGATCGTAAACTGGCACTTAGTGACCTCATCGGACCGGCCGATGAAAACCTCTTCAATTACCCAATTGAGTCACAACTTCCAGTTAATCTAGAGCCTGCTATCCCAGATCCCATTGTCAACCCCCGACCTCTACCAGGAGAACTGGAAGAATGGTGGACCACTGACTGGCAATTTCAGAATCTCTTAAATAACCCTAACACCTTTTTCCCTCAATTCGACCCGGAGCCTGCACCAAACCCACCGATGAGCAATGAGAACTTGGCTGAACTCCGCCACTATGGCGAGGAACTAGTAGATGCAGGAAATAGAATCCTGGAAGTGGGAGAACAGATCTCCTGGAAGTACGACGAGAGGGAACGTCGTTTCTGAAGTGCCAGCTGACGGGGACAGTATGTGGTTGTGTGGTGTGTTTGTTTAATAATAATAAAATAATAATAAATAACAAAAATATAATTATGTAAAGTAACTTAAAATAAAACCTTTTGTAAGATAACTAGTGTGTACGGATGCATACTAATATATATAAAAATATCAAAGTCGCAAAGTCGACAATTTTGGCCATACGTGTTGTTGTGATCATGGGCGATTGTTTTACTGTGGTTGGTTATTATTTGTTTTGTGCTAATCACTAATATAAATTAATTACCAGATGGACCACACTGTTAATGAACCAGTTAATGAAGTTAATCAATCGGAACACAATAATGATGATCACTTTCTAAATCGACAAGATATAGAAAACATCGTCGCTCAGGGAATAGCCAACGCTATCCCGGCAATCGTCGCTGCTGTTAAAAGTCCTGTTGAGCCTTCACAAGCCAACCCCAGTAAACGCACGTGCGAAGATAATTTCAGTAATAGGGTTAATGGAGGCGGCATCAATAAGAATAATGTGGTTCAAGCCCCAGTACTTAAGAAAATGAAAGTTGTAACACCTGGTTGCACTTATAAGGAATTTCTTGCCTGTAAACCAGCCGAATTTGCAAGCAATGAAGGGGCGACAGCCGCACTGCGTTGGTTGGAGAAAACTGAAGCGGTAATTAAAATTAGTAAATGCACAGAGGAAGACAAAGTTATGTATGCTTCTCACCTTTTCAAGGAAGAGGCATTAGAATGGTGGAATACGGTATTGCGAGCCAAGGGTAGTGACGTGGCTTATGCCATGAATTGGGAAGAATTTAGACAATTGGTGGAAAGAAAATTCTGTCCCGAATATGAAAAAGAACAAATGGCAAACAAGTTCCTGAGCCACCGAATGGTGGATGTTGACTGTCGAGGGTATA
Organism: Helianthus annuus; assembly: GCF_002127325.2. Taxonomy (NCBI): domain Eukaryota; kingdom Viridiplantae; phylum Streptophyta; class Magnoliopsida; order Asterales; family Asteraceae; genus Helianthus; species Helianthus annuus. The sequence goes on along the minus strand of NW_023395520.1, from coordinate 3,158 downwards.
CTTCGAAATGTTTCGAGTATGCCAGAATTGTGCCAACTCTAGCTTCGCCGGAGCCAGTACTTATTTCTCGCTATATTTGGGGTTTGATTAGCGAGATTCGTGATATCATCAAAGCTGCAAGACCCCGCACGATTGACGATGCGGTGGAGTTAGCCAACACCTTGACCGACGGACTGGTACGCACGAGAGAAGAGAATCGGAAGAAGGAAGTGGCCCAAAAGATTACCCAAGGATTTCATGTGGGTAATAATTGTAATTTCAAGAAAAAGAGAACCGGACAATCTTCCACTGCTCCATTTTGCAGTACCTGCAAAAGAAAACATTTTGGAAAATGCAAAGGGTATTGCAATTTCTGCAAAATTCCAGGGCATCAAGAAGAAGATTGCAGGAGGAAGAAATCAACAATCTGCTTCAACTATGGAGAAGCTGGACATTTTAGACCAGACTGCCCTAAACTGGTCAAACCAGCAGACAACAAGGCCAAACCAGCTGAAGGAACTAATAAAAAGAATGCAAGAGCCTTTCAGCTAACTACTCAAGAAGCAGAACTCATTCCAGATGTGATAGCTGGTACGTTCCTAGTTCATGACGTTTATGCACAAGTATTATTTAACTCTGGTGCAAACTAAAGTTTTATAAATACTTCATTCTGCCAAGCTCTTAACCTACCCTTAACCAACCTTAGACAATTTTTTACAGTAGAAACGGCCAACGGTAACTCTGTTAACATAGATAAAGTTTTCCGAGAAGAAAAGATAGAACTTTCAGGTCATAAATTTTCTGCAAACCTGTTACACATGAATTTAGTTGGATTCGATGTTGTGTTAGGAATGGATTGGTTAGTAGCCAACCATGCTTGAATCCTCTGTGATAAGAATTCCATAGAAATTCGTGCGCCATTAGGAGAAATAATTGTGGTTGCAGGAGATAAGCCACGTAAGCCAATGAAGTTCATTTCTGTAATGAAAGTTGCTAGTTATGAACGAAAGCAAGGAATAGTATATATGATTTCGGTAATCATTAGAACTAAGGGTAAGGAACTTAAAGAAATTCACGTAGTATCAGAATACCCGGATATATTCCCAGAATAACTACCTGGATTACCACCCGATAGGGAAGTAGAATTTAGAATTCATCTAATTCCTGGAACTACACCGATAGCCAAGGCTCCTTATCGGTTAGCACCCACCGAAATTGTAACGCCCTAACACGTTTTAACCAAAAGTCGCAGCGGAAATACGAACTTAAAAATTTTCTTCCATTATATTCGTTCTAACATACTTAGAAATACATTAAATCACTCTTTTTTACATTAAATACATTAATGCTTTCTATAAATTTATACAACCTGACATACTTATATTAAATTACGTGACCACGCACCCCCACGTACAATCCATGACTTGACTCGATCTTCGACCGCTTACACTTCATGATGAGAATCCACAGTTCTGTACAACCTGCAGACACCACGTACAATCACATCATTAGCAACCGGTGTCATCATACATAAAATTTAAACATGCATAATTAGGCGTCAACATATCATGCTTTCGCTTATTTTAGTCCATTCATCCATCCATTCAAACCACCCGCAGTGGATCTCGGTGTCTACCTTCAACTTCCATCACAAGTATACCTACATCCCCATTTCATTCTCAATAGGAAAACGGTTAGCATCATTAGATTTCATCCATACGAACATATCCATGTATACGCATAACAAGTCTCATACAATTGTACATATAACTAAATTCCAATTCATGCATTCATACCCTTTCTATCCGTACATGTACTTGCAATTTACATTCTACACAATATTACTTACAAGTCCTAAACACACACATCTATACATGTAAATTGTATACACATAATTCTCCATACTTACGTGTTCATATTCAAACTCTACTATGAGTCCCAATTACTTACTTACTTACAATTAAACCCATACCTACGCGTATAACTACTTATTTCATCTTTATGCATAATATCATCATGTAAGATTCCTTCTTACCTATACTTAATAGAAACTATTTCTTAACTACTTTCGACTCATTTACCGTAAACTTACCTTATTACTTCCATTGTCTCATACTTTCTCACACGATTCACAATAATCATCATACTACAATACATTTTACATCTAAAGTGTAAGTCCGGGAATCACTTACCTTGCGCGTCTGTATTTGCATTCGCTTACTTGATTGAGTCTTCTTAGCCCGTTAGCTTTCAACGCTCCCATCCATCTTGACATGATTCCTATACACTCATGTCATTACATTCACATTCTTATTAGCATATATGCTTATACATATGAATAACCATATCAAATTCACATCTAACCTACGACCTACACAAAGCATACTCAACATCATTAATCCATTTAAACAAGCATAAAGCATACTCGACATCATCCATACATAATCTTCACATGAACTATATCTGTTTACCCACTACTTGCATACAATTTCACTTATTATTGTCTTTTAGACATTTCATCAAACACTTGGTGTGCGTACTACTTCCTAAGCATGATGTACAAGTATTTCATGCTTTTCTTCCTAGTTATCACTTTCCTTCATTAATACAAGTAAACATCATACAAATTATATGCCATACTCAATCTATATACTTGTACACATCACATACTACACATTTTCACAATCAATTTCATACTTTTTCATGGATTAGACATAAACCCACTTAGCTAGGTATAGTAAATCATCAAAATACTCAATTTATAACAATTTACTCAAAATCTTCACTTAGGGTTCGTCCCTAAGCAAGCATACATTGTCAATTTGGCCATAACCTAGACAATTCATACATAAATCACTACTTGTGATGTTCATCAAGATGTCTCAACTTCATAAAACACAAAAAATCAAACATACCTTATGATCCCCTAGCTTGGGTGATCGTTAATTCATGTTCCTTCTTGAATTTGAGCCTTGATTCATCCTTCAATTGGATGATATATGATGAACTAGGGTTTGGCTCTCTAGAGCCTTCCCCTGATCACGTACAGAACACACACGAAGTGTGTGTGTGTGTTGTTATTTTCATTTAATAAAACAACTTTCAAGTTATCCCACTTTGGTCCCTCATATTTTGTTTCAATTAAACAAGGTTACAACTCTTCGTTTACTACTAACGAG